>NW_020954598.1:16048804-16083161 GCF_900497805.2 Vombatus ursinus
TGGATAGTAGAAGTGAAGGTAATGTTAAAACAAAAGAAAGCAAAAAATATTCTAAAATAAATTAGAGGCACTTTGGATAAAATATAAAATTGATTCTACCTGTTTTACTTTTACTTTCTTTAAACCCTGGAATGTCTCAATGAGCATGATGGGTATTTGTAAAGACTGTCATGAAATTAATTGCAACTAAGGTACCAATTATTATGTCCAATGCAGTGAATGAAGAGGTAGATAACATGTTTCAAATAAGACCTATTGTTTATGTATGTATGCATATATGTGTGTGTTTGTGTGTATGTATGTGTGTATGTGTATATATGTGTATATGTATGTATATATATGTATATACACACAAATATATTCAATTATTTTAGTACAAAGGCAGTCATGGGGAAGAAGATGAAAAAAAAGTTGGAGTAAAGAATGATAGAGAACAAATAGCTAATTATTGATATGGGATTCATGTTTGATTTTCTTCCCTGGTACAATCATTCTAACAATTCATTAGAGCAAAGAAGAAAGAATAAAAAATGATAGAAAAAAGATACAGTATATAATCAAACTAATAATAATGATTTAACATTTTAAGACTTGGAAATTTCCTTACATGTAGTATCTCACTTGAACCTAACAACAACCCTGCAAGATAGAAGTTGTGATTTTAATAGCCTTGTTTTTTTTTTCATTTGTTTTGTTTTTGTTTTTGTTTTTTTTACAGCTTAAAGGAACTGAGGTTCAGAGAAGCTAGAACTTCTATTTGCGGTTAAAAAACGAGTTGTGTAGTAGAGGTAGAATTTGAGCCCACATTTTGATTGTAGGTTCAGGGCTTTATTCCCTTTGATTCTCACTTGACCTGAATTGGCAAGTTCACAGATCCATTTGAATATTTCGGTATTTATCATCCTGAAAAATGGCACCCGGATAAGCAGGAGAAAAAAAATCTCAAAAATTCATTCTAAAATATCTTATGACTTATAAAACTTGGAATTTCTCCACTTATGACATATATATCTAGGTGTTATTTCTCACTGTATCTTAAGTGCCTTTGCTTCTTCTTTATATAGTAAATTGAGGATAGTTTTCCCTCCACTTTGTAACTTTCTCCATAGTGTTTTCTATATATCATGGTTCAGCATAAGAAATTAAATGTGAACTTGGAGGGGGGAGTTTTGTGGTAGCTGCAGATGACACAAGAAGGCCAGCAGATGACCACAGAAAAAATTTAGAAACTCAAAAAACCCAAATTTTACAATAAAGTACTATAAACATCCCATAAAAGAAAAAGAAAAAAAACAAACATACTTCTTCTCTGGACTGAAAGGAGGGCCAAAAATGTTACATGAATTTTCTAGCTCATGGGGAGAGGGGAGCACTGCACCCCCAACCCCCATGATGTGGAAGGAATAACTGTATTTAGGCAGTAGAGTCCTAAGGTGGTATTTCCATTATTGCCACTGATGAGATTAGAGTAGAATTAAAAATTTTATTCCATTTCTTCTCTTTTTTTGTTCCTTCCAATTTCATCTGCAAAGTGTTCTTATAGTGATAACAACTTTGCTAGATCTCAAATTAAACACTATTTAGCTGTATTTCCCTTAATTGATGACATATTTACAGTGACCTATGTCTTTTCATTCATTTTTCAACGGACTTGCAAAAGACATTTGGATAGGATCAGAGTGGGAAGAGAATTGTACAACCTGTCAGAAAACAAATGTTCTGTCCACTGCTGTTACTAGTTAGTGTCTGACTTTGATCAAGTAATGCTTTCTAAGTCTTAGTTTCTCTAGCTGTAAAATATGGGCCTTTGATTGATGATATTTGGGATTTCTTACATCTTTAATTTTTTTATAATTCAAAATTTAAATCCTTAATCTATAAGGGGAGTCTTATATAATGACATGACAGAAACAGAAAATATTAAAACAAGCAGGATGATTTCAGAAAACCTGGAAGGACTTTACATGAACTTATACAAAATGAAGGGAGCAAAATCAGGATAGCATTGTACACAGTAACAGCAATATTGTACAGTGAAGAATTGTAAATGCTATTCTCAGCAATATTATGATCCAAGACAATGCCAGGGGGCTCATGATGAAAAAATGCCAACCGCCTCCAGAGAAAGAACTAATGCTCTCTGAATATAGATTGAAGCATACTGTTTCTCTTAGTTTTTTTGTTCCTTTCTTCTTTCTTTCTTTCTTTCTTTTTCTTTCTTTTTCTTTATTCCTTTCTTCTCTCTCTCTCTCTCTTTTTTCTAAGTCTTCTTGCACAAAATGACTAATAAAGAAATGTTTTACATGATTTCACATGTATAACCTATATCAGATTACTTAATCTCAGAGAGTGGGGAGGGAGGGAGGAATAGAATTTGGAACTCAAAACTTAAAAAAAAAGTTAAAAATTATTTTTCCATGTAATTGGGGTAAAAATAAAATATTTAAAAGTGGGAAAATATATATATTTTGTGAATTAAAAGTAGCATCAAATGCAATAAATCATGTTTTCCATTCCAAAATGGATGGTTTCTCATGACAATGTCACATGGTCAGCATGACATTTGTTTTGGTTTGTGTTTCTTTTTAGCAATTTTGATGAATTTACACTGCTATATCTACATTTTCTTGTCTGATGAGATGTGTGACCAAGAGCAGATATATGCAATGTAGGGTTACTATTATAGAGAATGAATTCATGACCTTGATTTCATCAACACAGTTGTCTTACTAAAAGAAATAACCAGGCGAAAGGAAAAATTTGGCCTGTGTTTAATATCTACTATATACCACTATCAGAACTAAAACAATTGCTTTTATTTCACTAAACTTTAATTAGAAATTCAAGTTAACCCTAATCAGATATTACTGAAGAGAGCTGTAGGTAACACTTCACCCTCAGTATAGATTAAATTCAGTTTCCATTCATTAGGATATCTAGATCCATCTGCCTTTTTTATGGCTATGGAGTCCATCACTTAGAGTGTCTGGACCTCAATTCTATCACCTATAAAGTGGGACAACAATATGCCACTTACCTCACAGGAAATTTTTTCATAAACTACAAAGTGTTAGGTAAATTAATTGTTAGCATTATCAATACCTTAATCTTTTCCTGAATTGTTAACAAACACATTACCAACATCATTCCCATTCCAATTGAATTGCTTAAAATATAAGTATAAAGTATATTAAGAGTACTCTCTTAAAAAAAAAACACCAAAATCCAAAATGTCTTTGCAAATTTGTGGGATGTTAGGTATAGGAATATTTAGCATAGCTCCAAGTGTCACTACAATTCAATCAGATATGTTCATTAAGGCAGTTATGATGTTAGCCATTTAATTTTGGATGAAGTACTGAGTTTAAATGTGAAAATATTGGGACAGGCGAGTGGCAAATAAGATACATATCCCTCTCTCTCTCTCTATCTGTCTATTATCTATCTATCTATCTATCTATCTATCTATCTATCTATCTATCTATCTATCTATCTACCTATCAAATTTCTTAGGTAAGTTTTTGCCCATTAACTATTTTATAAAATATTAGAAATGGGAGGCCCTTGGAGATCTAGGGAAATGACCCAATTTCACAGAGGTGGTATTTCAGGTTCATAAAAGGGGCTTATCCCCATAGTTAGTGACAAAAGTGACAGAATCAAGTTTTAAATTTTGGTCTTCTGACTGTAAGTTCAATATTCTTTCCACAACCTTTCTCTTACACACATACATGCACATATATACATATATACACATACATATATACACACACACACATAAAAATATACATATATATTTCAACCATAATGATTCCAATCCGGAGAGGTTCTAACTAAATGTTTGCTTTAAAAAAATGAAATTGTTAAGACACTCCTCCACAAACCGTGCCCTGAAGAGACTGACAGTTTCCTGGTTTGGCCTAGTACAAATTGTTTCTTCAGCACCTTTTAACTACATGTGCAATATCTGATATATGCATAGTTTTTAAATGAGTTAACTGCTGGGCTGATTGCATGAGTGGTGAAGGGAGGTTATCTTCAAAGGTACTATCAGACATATAAAGAACAAAACGATAGACATGTCAAGTATGGTTATGATTAGAAAATTACTATAATTATCAAGAATAAATAAATTTGAATTGGCATTTTTTCAAGGACAGCTCATCCTTGGCTAAGTCTTCCCTCTTTGCTCTACATTTGTTTCTATAGGAGTTTTAGTAGTTCCTTAAGCAAGACATTGGCACATAGTGATAAGCATTTCTCCCGCTAGGCGTTAAGAGGTACACATACTCATACAATTGTCCCCACCCTTGGAGAAGGACTCATTTGGAATCAGAATTAAGTAAAGATTTATAAAACAGAGACAGAGAAAGACAGAGAAACAGAGGAAAAGAGTCAGAGACTTAGAGCATCCTTTCAAAACACTCAAAAGTGCGATATAAATAACTACACATACTTGGCAGAAGTTGGAAGGGCACTTTTATGTTGGGTTTATGTTTAAGGATAATAAAGATCATAGGAGTTATATTTCAGATGTTGTCACTCCCAATAAACTTTCAATAGCTGTTTTTGTTTTGTGTGTGTGTGTGTGTGTGTGTGTGTGTGTGTGTGTGTGAATTTTTATGATATTCCTTGTTACATTACAGAAGGTAGTGGATGGTTTAGAAAAATTTTGTGGTTAATGAGAAAAAAAAACCTTCTTGATGTAATATGTATTTACCCTGTGAAAAAAGTACTTTCACAATAATATCTGTGAATCATTTCTAGGGGGTATATGGTTAAATGTTTAACAACCAACTCTCCCCTCCCCAAAAAGTGTGTACTACACACATATGTGTATATATTCACTATACCTATTTAAGTTTTAATTTGCATTATTAACATTTTTCCATCTCTTTCTTAAGTCAGTCTAGATAATCAGCAACAAATACCACAACAAAAATCAAATCCTGATTTGTATTTGCTGATTACCTAAATTGTAAAACTTAAAATACTAGTGAACCAGTAAGAGCTGACCCCAGCATACTCCTATTTGTATCCCTCTCATAGTTTACATATGCTTTTCCCATGATACCCTTATGACCTTGATTGTAGAAATAGTATTATTCCCAATTTACACATGAAGAAACTTAGTCTCAGAGCCATTAGGCTATTCTACAGTCAAAGGATTACAAAGTCAGGATTCAAAACCAGACTTTCAGATTCCACATGTAGTATTCACCCTCTAACCGCTCCTCTCCCCCCTGGCTCATGAGCAATATATGAACTGCAGTCATCTGCACGGATGAATATTTTAAATGGAACATACAAAATTTCAGTTAAAATATCAATATTAATGGCAGAGCACAACATAGAGTTGGGTAATAAGTTTATTTCTCCTCTCCATATCTCTCTCTTTTTTCCTCTTCCTCCATTTCCCTCTCCTGCCATAGAAAGAGCCACTGAATTATACATATTTAAGATGATGTGAATTTTCTTAATCATACTAATGATCAGGATTTGTAGTAGTTAGTATGGTGAATTCTCTCATATGCTCACATACTCAACAAATCTATATGCCCATACAAAAAGCTGGAAGCTTGAGTCCCTTATTCTTGACATTGTGAGGGTACCAGGGGAGAACTCTGGTGCTCTGCTTGTCATCCTTCATTTTTGACACATGGCTAGTGCATATTATCTTCCTGTCATACCATAATTTGATTTTACTTCTATTCTTCAGAATTTCTCACTGGTAATATGTTGCAGCTTCCTTCCTCCCACCATGTGCCTCTTTAATACCATTGATGCAACATTCACTTTTAAATCTTTAATGCATTTGATGTAACATTTATTTTTAATTCTTTGGATATAGTTGACTTCCATATCTAACTGTCAATGTTAGTATTGAACACATGGGTCTTTGTTTTCATGCTTATGGTCAGTAGAAGAGATTCACACTTTCCTGAAAGCAAGCCATCCTCCCCACTCTTTTCTTCTTCATCTTTAGGCCTAAATCATTATTTATTTATACAGTCCATCCCAGATATATACACTGATGAATGAGCTCTAGAGGAAATCCATCTAAATACAATTTGAAATCTGGTCAGTGGACACCTAATTTTTCCTGTATGAAAGGACAAGCCAAGTTCATTTTGATGATTTGAGATCTCTTCTGGGTGATGGGGTTTGATTAAACCAGAGCAATGTCATTTGCAAACAAGATCACCTGGGGGACCTAACCATCTGCAAGGACTCATTCTTCAAACTAGACCCTATTTTAGATTTCCTCAATAACAATGACAAATAATCAAGGGAATTTATAATTCCATGTTTTATTTTTAACTGACTTTTATCATCAAAGAGTCATTGAACAGGGTTATTTTTGATGTTATATCTTCTAAGCAATCTTGAATTATTTTGATTACTTTCCTTACTCATAAATTACCTATAGTATAGGTATGCCTATATAGTATAGGTAATACTTTTATTAAGGGAATTTGTTCTGCGAAGTTTGGATTCCATCAAAAGGGCCATACTTGTGGACCTAGAGGGACACATATTGCCTTGAGGCTGCAGATTCCCCACCCCTGGTATAATTCTAAAGTAATTTCAGATCCAGACCTTCTCTCAGTCCCTACCTAGGAGTATACTATCCCTAATACACTCCTCTTATCCCCACACTCTTCAGTCCTAACACATCCATGTCCCCCTCCCACTCTATAAACCCTTTTATATTCTCATTGAATAGTGTACAAATTGTTCTTCATCCTGGACCTCTTCCCGTCATACTTTTCCCATTTACCTATATTCATTGACATCTAGCTTCTCTTCTATGCAGCTATATCTCTAGCCATCCTCTCCAAGTATACTCTTTTTCACACCACCTGACAATCTGTTTTTGCAGCAAGTAAGAGACTGAAGAGGGTGGAGATAAGAGGGGGGCATTAGGGATGATTTACTCCTAGGTAGGGATAGGGATAAAGTCTGGACCTGGGATTACATTGATATAGGTAAGTTATGAATGAGGAAATTCCTTCTATCAATGTACATACACATGTTCTCTGTTCCATAGAATCTCAGAGATCTGCCTAGATCTTTGAGAATCATTTTTCCAGGATCATACAGCCAATGTGTGTTAGGAGCAGGATTTGAATTCAGGACTTCCCTGCATCAAAGTCAGCTCTCTCTCAACTATGAATAACAGCAAGCACCTTTTCCTAAGTTGCCATTGAAGTCACCAGGTAGGAGAGTGTATGTTGATTTTATCTGACTGGTCTTATTTATTCTCAAATTTCTCTGCCATTCATTCTTAGAAACCGATGTTGATATATAAATAGCAATTGTTTTCTTGGTGGTCTCCTTACAAATACTTATTTTGTACTGCAATATGTGATGGCCAAATGTTTTATAAAATGGTGTTTCTTTCTCCATTTGGAATATGATAAAACCCATTCAACCAACTCCTTTCTTCACCTCCCCAAGGAGTATCTTCCATTTTAGCTGTAATTTCCTTCTTCCAGGTTTTATTTATAGCAATAATGTTAACGTTGATTTGATACATCCCCTCTAGCAACATGCCCACTTGTTGATCAGTGGCCTATAAAGCCCACATTTAGCATTCTAGCTAAAGTAACATTTACCAATGGTCTAAGACCTATGTATGTCCTTGTAATCCCCTTTGTCCCTTTTCTAACCAATATGCTACAATCACTGCATATGAAGTAGAAGGGGACCGCATAGGACTGAGGGTTATTTATTTTATTTTAATTTTTCATGGTTGGCATGCCAAAAGAAATCATCGCTAGTTGGTCTATTTACTGGTTATTTGCTTCTCTGTAGTTAGCTAGGTTAGCCCATGGAAAACAAACTCTTGGATTTGTTACTGGATAAGTTACTGGGAATGTTACTGGGGCCATACTTAAAGCCTTTCCTTCATGATCAAACTTGTCAGAGATTGTACTATATTGATATAATCTTCAGGAGGGAAGGGCCATCTCTATGATGTGATAAGGCACAGTGATGGCAGAAGACTCTACCTAGCCCTTTGCTATGGTATTGGCTCATTTGGCAGAGTTATTATCAAGAGTGTTCCTTAAGTTAGACTGAATCATTTTAAGTTAAGAATTCATGAGCTCCTACTCAAAATGACTTCTTAGAAGGCCAAAACCTTCTGTGAGAGAGGCAAAATTGTACATAATTTCTGTGGGCATATTGAATGCTAAAGACAAGAGTCATAATTTGGTAAGATGTTGGAGTACTACAGTATGTCCAAGGTCCCTTAAAATGTGTATATCTAGGGGTCCCTCATACTACTTAAATATATGTATAATATAATATATATATATATATATGCAGATTATAGATGCTTAACCATTGCAAGTGAATTGAAATTCAATTGATAATTACAAATAGAACATCTTTGCTTACAGTAGAGCTTTCTGAAATTATAGCAAGGTTTGACTTCAAAAATTAATTACAATCAAAATTGTATTTTGTAGGATTTTTATCTAACTTTTCTATCCTTTGATCAATTGAAAATGTAGATTCCAGTTACACAGGCTAAAAGGAAAGTAAAAAGAGGGGAAAAAATAACATATTCAGTGCAAAAAGTTGCTTTTTTAAAATATGTAGTTATTACCTGTTTTCAAGGTAATCAATCATTCAATCATTTAGATAAATTGAACTTTTTTTTTTACTGACAAACTACTTTATCTATGCCCCATAGGCTGGCCTGCATTGATGATTCTGTGCAAATTATATTTGCAAACATATACATATTAGTTACACACATACATACACACATACACTCACACAAAATGAATGAATTATTTTTTGACTATATCCACAGGTGGAAGAAAGGACATTTGGAACCCTACATTTGTGTGTGTGTTTCTCCTTGGATTTGATGAAATAAAAATACTGAAACATTTTTCAGTTAGCATGAAGGGGAAGTAAAGGTCAGAGGGTAAGTTCCATTTACTGCGATATGATCTCGTGGTCTGGTGTGAGTAGCATTTATCCTACACCTGGGACAGCAGATGGTGCAGTTAATTAAAGGGATACCCATGAGAGTATAGTAGGAATAAACCTGCAAATCAGGCTTTTATTTCTGACTATCCAAAAAAAAGTGCACACATATACACATATGCATATATGTGTATATGTGTATGCGTATACATGTGTACAACAATATAAGCACATTTGTGTAAGCATGTCTGCATACATGTATATATGTACATATGTGTACATACACATATATACATAATGCACACATACAAATAAAATGTAGCAAGTGAAACAGTAGGAATTAGAGTTGAAAGGTGCAGGTCTGTTCTTTCTAGTTATAGTGAAAAACAGCTGAAGTTATCATTTCCTTACTGGGCTCAAAGGACTCTTTAGAATAGGCACCAAAAACCTGGGGAAAATGAGGGTCTTATATTGAACACTGAAAGCTAACAAATCCAGTCCTACTTGGAATAGAGGTGGCAATGGCCCAAAGATTTTAAAAGGAGAAAAGAACCTAAAAATTGCCATGTGTAGAGGTGATCGCCCCAATTTCCAGAGTCTGAGAGGGTGCCTAATATGAAATCCTTGAGACACAACCTGAAATTAAATAGCGACCAATAAAGTCTGCAAAGCTTTTTGTGCAATGAAGATCTCTGAGAGAGGCACAAGGGTACAATGGGAAGAGTCTACTGAATGGGTGAATTAAGTGGTTACTACCTCGTTCCAAAATACTGAGGTCATTAGATACAATGCTACTTTACCACATGTGTTTACAAAAATGTTTTCATGGCAAGGTTAAGGAGATGGTAGGTATTCAGCTCCTACTTAGGAAAAAGTGTAACCTTGAGTTACATTGCCACTTCATACAAGGGAGTAAAAATCTCAGAAAATGTAATAATAATAGTATTTGCCTGTGCTGGATTTCTTTTTTTTTTTTCTTCTTTGGTCCTAACAAATTACTTTTATTTCATTTTGAATCAAATGAGATATTTGTAAAAAAAAAAAAAAAGTGTTTAGCACAGTACCTGCGCATAGTAGGTCCTATACAAATACTTATTCCCTTTCCTCCCACCCCTTCCCCTTATAAGGAGATGGGATGTGGGGGCATTGCAGGGATAAAACTTATTGTATCAATGCATATTGACAACAGTATTGCAATGCATAGTTGCCTAGGACAGTTGAAGCCAAACCTTTCTGACTCAAAGGACTGCTCTACAATCCATTCCTACCAGTACCCTGCCTCCTAATATAGGATATACTCTACCTCTGCATTATTTTATTAGGAATCGCTAGACTTCACATTCTCAGATCATTTTCTGCATATGTATTTTAGGTCTGTGGCTCAGGTAAACCTAGCATTCAGAGCTTATTTCAGTAGGATATCTAAGCATTACCTAAGCATACTTGTTTGTATAGCAGAAATAAAATTATCCACTTTCAGGTGAGTCCTTTGTTCCTTTTTTTTTTTTCACTTTCTCTAGCCCTTAGAATAGTCAAGAACCTGTAAAAAAATCAAAATTCAAATCAACAAGCATTGTGCTAAATGTTGATGATATAAAGATAACAGACTCTCTTCTAAGAGAGTTTAAAATCCAATACGATGTATATAGTGTGTAAAAAGAAAAAAAAATACCATTCAAGGGTAAGAACAAAGGAGAAGAAAAAGGTGCTCTCTAAAGTTGGGAAGGAAAGATAATAATAATAAATTAGCATTTATTTTGTGCTTTAAAGTTTGCACAGTGCTTTATAAATATTCATTTTATCCTTACAACAACCCTGTAATTTAGGTGATATTATTATCACCATTTTACAAATAGAGAATTTAAGACAGACCAAGGTTAAATAACTTGCCCAGGGTCACACAGCTAGTAAGTGACTGAAGCCACCTTTGAACTCAGCAGTCTATCCACTATACCATCCAGTGGTCCATATGTATGTAGAATGTAGCTAATTTGATCCTTCACTTGTGTTTCTAGGCAGATTATGGGATACCCAGGAATAAGAATGAGATGCGTCATTAGAAACAAAACAAACAAACAAAATCATTGGAAAGGATGTCAGGAAAGCACCAGGAAGGAAAACATGGAGGGCAATGATAAAACAGGGATCACAAACCTGACAAAGAAAGAGGTTCATAGTGTCAAGGAATTTCAAGATGGAAGGATCTTGTAGATTCCAGACAGATAAAATAACATACACATAGGACACCTATGTTTTTACTATGAACACTCCTATGTTTCATACTTAGTAAGTCAAACCTCTCATTTTATGTTCAAGGAAAACTAATTCCAGGAAGAGTAAGAGAATTGCATGAGGTCACACAGACAGTTAATAATAGAGCCACAGAGTTCTGGTTACATTTTTTTGTGTAACTGCAATTCTGCTTGATGCCATTGCTATCTGCTCCTCAGGGAGAATAGAAATGATTCCATTTATGTTTGGGTAGTGCTTTGAAAATTTAATAAAAAAAAGAACACAACCTAATCTTGCTGAATGATGAGGTCCATGAGATCTGTAAAAGGATGAGTGTTGCCATGCAGAAGAACTTTGACATCCAATTAACATTAGCTACTTGCTAAGGAGCAAGTGCCAAAGTCTGGTTCTGGCTGATTGCAAAGCACTTCAAGCTATCACCTACCATGACAAATCCTAGTCTAGGCTTTGTTGATCCAGCTGGACATAACATTCTGATCAGGCACCTGTTGTTTTTGTGGTTAAGACATAATCTGCCAATACTGGCAGCATTTGTCTTGTTATTTGATCTCACTTTTCCGGAAACAAAACTGATACACTGCTACAGCCCCAGCTGCCTTTTCTGTCTCCCTCTGCCAATTTCTTTTTCTTTTTGAGAAATGTGGAAAAAAGTAGTGATCCAGTATATCATCATTGCACTAGTTCTTGAGAATTCTGCTCTTTCTGGTGAACTTGTTGAACTGATTTTTTTTTTTTCAGGAGAACCTAGTTGTTCATGACGTATTATTTAAGTAAAATATAGGATTGTTAGCCAAAGAGAATATTAAATTCTCCCTCACAGCAATAAATCATGAAGTGGGGTGTATTCTATGCCCTTCTTGAAAACTGAGTTATAAAATAATATGTCTATATTTACATTGATCCTGGCCTCAGCTAGGCAGATAATACGAGTGGATGACCAGCATGGATAAAGGTGTCGGCAGCCCCACTTTCGATTTTCCTAATTTTTAGAAATGATGATGTCATATAAATGCATCCAGTTGATGGTTCAAGACATTAAAGTTTATGGGAGATATGCAAGAACTGATCTGAAGGCATAAAGGGCTATGTCTACTTATTGCCCCTTCTTTCTCACTTCCTAATACCTTGCATTCTGGTTTCCCTTCAGGGAGGTGGGTAGATAACACACGTAATGAGAATGATGGATAATGGATGCATAATAATGGTGGTAACAGTATCACCCAAATTAGAAAAGATCTAGGAGGAAGCTAATCTGACATATATTCTATGTGGTGGTTTATGGAAATATGGGGAGAAGAACTGAATAGAACAGGAAGAAACCAATAGATTGTGAAAAGAATGTCCATCTATACCCATAAAAACCCACATCCATAGATCTGGGAATCTGATTTAGGTATTATAATTTTCTTTGGGTTAAAGAGTTGCATTTTGAGTTTTAGTAAATTTGGGGAAAAAGATGGTAATTGGAAGAAGGGAATGGCAGGAATGTTTTAGCTCCTCCCTTTAAGTGGAAAGGAAAGAAGAAGAAAGGAGAAGAAAGGAAATGCTTGTCTTGTGAAATGTATTTGTTTTATACGACTCATTTCACCCACCTTAAGAGATTATACAACATTTAGATATCTTGAAATTTTGAATAATTTGATGCCTAACTTTAAAAAAATCCACATTTTAATGCTGGCAGAAGACACATGATATAAAATATCTATATTCATTTTAAAATTCAACTTTGGGTCACATTTGCTGACCTAGAGAATATGTGTGCAAAATGCAAAACAAAACAAAACAAAACTTGGATTTGTCCATTTGTTCTCCCTCTACGGCACCCCCACCCCCAATGAGTAAAGAAGAAATTTCAATGAGATATTGAAACAATAGAAGGAGCCCTTTGAATATAGAGTGTGGAACCTAGAGTCAGGAAGTCCATTTAGCTGTGAGGACCTGGGCAGCTCCTTCAGTTTCTATATCTACATTTGTAAAAATAGGAATTATGACAGCATCTACCACTCAGGTTTGTTGTCCACAGAATAAGATAATGTATATAAAGCAATTTACAGATCTTTAAATGATATGAAAATCAAGGTATTATTACCATTTAAAAGTACCACTTCATATCCTTTATCTTCTCCATCTGTTTTCCTTTCAAGAGGATTAGTCCTTTTTTTTTTTTTGGCTAATTTTTTTTATTCAATGAACAATGCACACATTGAGAGACCATGTTCTATTCTTATTTAAGAAGTTCATTATCAAAGAATCACAGAATGTCAGTGCTTGGAGGGGCCTTAAAGATCTGTTCTATTTAGATCTGTTAAATAGTTATGTTCTGGTGAGGTTGAGCTTTGTAACTCCCAGGTTTTTGGTGGGGGTTGGGAGGAAGGCATGCCTGTGTAATCTTGTGAGTTAGTAATTGTTGCTGGGGGAACCAAAAAAGGAATGTCAAAGTGTATAAATCTGGCCATTGCTTTAAAATTAACACTAGCAGACATTCTGTCTTCAAAAGACATGGAAGTTAGCTACTAGGAAAACTGACAATTAGTGGGGAACAGCCAAGAGGGGGTTTACCCAGCAACTGATCCCACTGCGATGGGAATTGTTTCTTAGTTCTGCAACTTGAGGCAAGCAAGATAGGGGATCTCACTGGGTCCAGCAAGCAGGGGAGCACAATGGAGCATGCTTTTAAATTTTGTTTTCTAAACATACACATATGTTTAATGACAGGGAATGTTAACTTTCTCAGACAAAGGGGCATTTTTTTTTTGGGAGAAGTCAAATTGCTTGTATTATTAGAGTGAGATCTACATAGGGAAGGACAGCAATTTTCCAATAAAGGGAAGCTATATTTTCAAAACTTGTATAGGGAGTAGACTTGCTTTATCAAGCTATGCCATTTTTTCTTTTTCATGTTTTGAAGCAAATTAAGGGGAAAATATAAGTAAAGAGAATAAAAACAAACAAACAAACAACAACATAGGATTTCATTCTGGAAGGTATCATCAAAATAATCTAGCCCAAACCATTCAGATTACAAATAAGAAAACTGAAGTCCAGAGAAGGGAAATAGTTGTCCAAGGTCACACAGGTAGGATTCTTGTAATTTCAGTTCTAAAATTCTTTCCACTAAATTATACTATCCCTCTATAGCAGGTTACTAAAAAGGAAGTTGTATTTTTTTCCTATCCAATATTACAAATCCCCTGAAATCTGTCAACACATTCCAGGTTCAGAATCTCTGATCTTGAACCATATTTAAGGTATGGCAACTTGGTATGGGAGAAATTTTCCAAGTCATGTGCTTTAGAGATGCCAAAGCTGCTATTAAGAATACAATGCTGAAGGGGCAAAGTTGTGATGATGAGGGGAAGGTGACGTGATGTCACAGGCTTGTGCTTTATTTTTTTAACAGAATATTTTAGGTGCTCATGTCCATATAGCTGGCAAACTTGAGTGGATTAGAGCCAGTGACCTAACGTATATAAAACTTTACTATTCTTGGTTTTTAACTACATATTCTCAGACTGCATGTTCCCCCTTTTGTAAGACCTTTCTGTTTTCCCTCCAAGCCTACCCATGATTTTGATTTTAACCAGATATTTGGAAGGGAAAAGGAAACAGATAGCAAAGTATGATTTGTGCAGGGATTGGCAGCCCTCCAGAGATGGCTAGGTATAAGGGATTTAGAAAACATATATAGTATGCACATATATATGTGTGGATATGTATGTATAGATATATACATACATGTGCATATATACATTTTCATGTGTGTACATAAAATATATGCATACATTTTCTAAATATGTACATGTACACACATATATACATGTATATCTATATATACATTTTTATATAGTTACATTTATAATCTGAAATTCTAGCTATCAAAAATGCTGTTGAAGCAAAATTAAACTAATTAGCAAAATAAACAGACCATTCTTAGAGTTCATAAAAAGGAGTCATAGTTCAATGAGAAAATCTCCTTGCAAAGGACTTTAATGTAAAGCTGTCCTGAAGCATAAATATATTGAAGCAATACCTTCTCCCTGCCCCCAAAGGCTTTTTGACTAGAAGTGCAAAGATTTAGGATAAAGTGAAAAGAAGGTTTTACTCAAGAAGAGAGAAAACTGGGTTAGAACTTTAGATTATGTAGTGATTGATATCAGTTCTATGATTTTAGGAAAATCATCTCTCTGAACCTCGGTTTCTTCAAATGTAAAATGATATGTTAGAAAGAGGTGATCTCTAAGGCTCCTGCTAATTCTAGGAGTCTATAATTAATGAGAAAAGTACCAAATTTTACCTTAGTTTCTATAAAAATTTCTCTAGTTGTTCATGCTCATTTTTGTTAATACACAGGAACTAGTAGTACTAAGTAATCATTATAATTATTTTAGAGGATATATTATGTGTTAAGACATAATTACATGGGAAATTATATTTTTGATTAATCATGCCTAGGGTTTAGTGTATGGAATTGTATGTAAGATATGTTTATCTATTTTTTTCAATGTATAAAAACTGCAAACAAAGGCCTAGGAGGAAATAGATTTCTTAGTTCTAGTCTAGCTAAATAAATTCTATAAAGTATCATGGAAACACAGACTCTTGATTTGGAAAGGACTACAGAAAGCATTGTGTCTAAGTCAGCCTTGACCAAAAATTCCATCCATTATATCAATGATGAAAAGTAGACATTAAACCTCTGAGGGAAAACCACCCATAAGGAGGAAGCCCTTCACCTCCTGACAATTTTAGAAAACTGTATTTCATAGGAATTTTCTTCCCCTTATATTAAATCTAAATTGATCTCTATTACTTCCAATTATTTCTTCTAGTTCTGTTCTCTGGGCTTAAGCTGAACAAATCTGGTCTCTTCCACTTGCCAATCCTTCAAACACTTGAAGATTTTTGTTAAATTCCCCAAGTCTTTTTTAATGTCCCTGGTATTTTTTCAACAATCCTGATACAACATGGTCTCCACAAAGATCCTACTATACTACCTAGGTCTTAGAATCATGCCATAGAAAGATAACATTTTAGGGTTAGGAGGTTTGTGAGAGATTAGTATAAGGACATGGGGAAACTGAGCCCCATTGAGTTGAAACTGACAAAATTTAGTTAATGAGAGAGTTCAGACTAGAATACAAAACTTCATCTTGATGATCCAGACTTGAAAACAAAAATTAGTTTTCCATATGGATTCTTATGGCCTATCCCTATAAATGTCTCCATGTGTCTGTGAATTGTATAATTTAGTAATTAGGTGATGATTTCTTCCCTCCCAAATAATTTTCAATTAAACTAAATTCTTTCCTTCCTGGAAAAATACTTTTATATATTTTAATTAAATAACAATATTTCTTTTGTGGGGGGTGGAGGATTTTTCTTTTCTTTTCCTTTCTTTCAATTTATGCCGGAAATTCTTTCATTGTTCTTTATGCTATTTCTTGAAGTGGGGGTGGGGTGGGGTGGTGGAAATGTTTTCCATATGTGTTTTGAATGACCTGCAAAAACCTTTATGTATGACTAATCTGTTAGAAGAACCATGAAGCAAAATTTCAAAGGCCAAAAGCCTGAAATGAAAAGTGGTCAGATGACTGGATTTCATTTAGCCTTCAAACCAAATGGCAAAACTATGTCTTTATTTTCAAAGGATTGCTTTCCCAATCTTTTTTTTTTTCATTATTTCTTCCTAACAACTAGTGAGTTCAAGAAATCTGTGTTTCTGCTTTACAACTCTGATGTCAGTGGTTACCTTAAGGGCCCACATACATTATGAAGCCTTCTCACAAAGTTCTCCAGCTCATCTCTTTCATATGTGAAACTACTGAATACCAATGTTTATTAGTACCCAAAGAGTTGATATTGGTTCATTTGTCTCACTAATGTATGTATTATTTATTTATGCCCACTGATAGTATATATAGAAACAACACTGTATTATAATATCCCAAAGGATAGCCATCAGTTCCACTTGAGTTTGTAAAATATTGAACACAAAATAAATTTTATTGACAAAGTAAAAAACACAGAAAATATTCTCATGTGAAGCTACAACCAATTAAGAAATGCCCTTCCCTTTGTGGTAAGGCACCTTCCCTCATGGACTTTTATAGCAAATGGGAAGATAAGTAGGGAAAAGGAACTGAAGCTAAATGAAATTCCACAGTCCAGGGCTTCTTAGCCTTGGTCCTATGAAGTTCATTTTTTAAAAATATATTTTGATCACATATATCAACACGAGTGGTTTCAATGATAATTCTATATATTTTATGTATTTTAAATATTATTCTGAGAAAACATCTATAAAGTTCATCAGATGGCTTAATAAGCTGATGAGACAAAAAAATAACCTAAATGAAATATAAAGGTTAAGAATTCTGCCTCAGAGTTTTGACATTTAGTGGATGTGGTGGCCAATGAGACACATTGCTCAGGTGCCAGGGAGAGGACAGAAGTAACAGAAAGCTCTGGAAAAGTTTTCCACAGAGGAACAAGATTGGTAAATTCTCTAAGAATAAGTGCCCAATTCTATTCAGTAGTATAAGGAGGATGAGGAAGAAGCAAACTTTCATTATACAGTTTCACAGATTGCTCACTATGATAAAACTTTTGTACTGACTTAAAGGTCCCAAATATTCCTATTTATAATCATAAATTTCTTAAATTACTTAGCTCCAACCAATATTGTAAATTTACATACTGACACCCAAAAGTAAAATGTTACACAAGAAAATATCTTTTCCTAGGAATGTGTTCTCAACTTTGTACCTTTATTAATATATCACATGTTTAAAAAATCAATTTGTTCTTTATTTCCCAAGTTTTCTCTTCTCCAGGATACATATTGCCAATTCATTCAACAACTCATTCATAAGCAATATTTCGTGTTTCCTCACCATCTTGATGATCCTCCTCTGGACACATTTCAACTTGTCAATGGACTTCCTAAGATGGGATACATAGGGCCATTGCAGGCTAGAGAGAATTTCCTATCATTTCTTTTTCTTTGAATTTTAATCATTAGTTGATGCAGCCCTAAAATTGCAGTAAGGTTTTTGCTTGCCAAGGCATAGTTGACTCATTTTGAGTTTGAATTCTCTTTTAAAAAGTAAAAGGAGGGGGCAGCTAGGTGGCACAGTGGATAGGGCTCCAGCCTTGGAGTCAGGAGGACCTGAGTTCAAATGTGACCTCAGATACTTGACACTTACTGCCTGTGTGACTCTGGACAAGTCACAAGTCACTTAACCCCAATTGCCTCACCAAAAAAAAAAAAAGGAAAAGGTAAAAAGACTCTTCTAAGATTAAAATAGTGATCATTGAATACCCTAAAACTGATTTCCAAATTATTGTAGCAATAAAGGAACCGTTAGAAGATGCCACAACTTTTCTAACATGGACAAAATTTGGCAAGCAAGGCTACAATCCTGATACATTTTCTTTGTAACCCTGTAAAATCTTATCCTTCCATTATGTTCTTGTTATCCCTTTCATTATCTTCATCTACTCTTCCCTTTTCCCAGCAACTACCACTATTCTAAGTTGTTCTTCTTGTCTCATTTCCTAGGAACCTCTTCTTTATAGAGTACTTACCAGTTATTAAGAGAGCTACACATTTACACTTAGCATCCATTTCAATAACATCTTATGTTTGGGTAGCATTTTATACTTTATTATGTGTAGCGCTGACAACATTTTTCTAGTAGTGGGTGAAGAGTGGAAAGAGAATTGGAATGGATATACAAAAGTCATTTATTTGGAAGGTACCTGATTTGTTACTTGAAAGATAGACCCTCCTGACTTATAGCCTAATTATTTAAACACTTTTGCTCAATGGACTCCATTATTTTCTTCTATATAACTGAGTAAGCATATAATGAACAACAAACTGGAGAGAGATGTTAAAGGAAAACTCTTGCCTCAAGCCTAGACATTAGACAAAATGGCTCTGAACTCAGGTGCAACTATTGCAATGAATCACAACATCAAGAAGCTACTAAAATAACATCCTGGAAAAGATGCATGATTTTAGATTCTGGGAGTATCATATTTTTCATTTACTTTTGTATAACTTCATTTACTTTTGTATAATTCTAATTAAACTATTTTTTCACTTCCAAAGAGCTTTTCTTTCCATCCATAGAATCACTCCCTCCTGTGATGGTAACTGTCATGTTAGGAGCCTGACTTTGTGTGGGTTGACATGACCAAATTACAATTACAACTTGATTACCATGCTGCTGGGGATGAGGTGCTTTAGTGTTCATCAGGGTCAATATGCAATACATCATTCCCCTTAAGTATTTTATTTTAGAATCATATAAGTAACAATGGTTAAAAGCTTGTTATTTGTCTTACTATACTCAATTATTGCCCTGTATTTTAAAGATGTGGAAACTGAAGCAGCTTGGAGCAATAGAGAGAGCACTGCATTTTGAAGCCAGAAGACCTAAATTTGATTCTGGACTCTGGCAATTAATTCCTGGTTAACTTTGGACAAGCTGTTAAATTTCTCTGGGCTCAGTTTGTTTGTAAAGTGAAAGGATTTGAGTAGGTGACCTTGGAGATCCCTTCTAGCATTTATGAGGCTCAGAGAAATTAAGTGAATTCCCCACAATTACAAGTAGAAGATCTCAGAATTGAAACAAGCATTTTTTTTCTCCAAGTTGCATATACTTTTAACCATATTATGTTGCCTCTCACTTTTTTTTTTAATTTGGATAAATTACCTTTAAGTCCTAACTGTAAGAAGAGCACTGTGTTAAGTTCTGGGAAGGATGCAAAGTTAGCTAAGACCCATCTCATGAAGTCGATCATCTAATAGAAGGATGAGATAGACAAAAAAAAAAAAGATAATGATGTGTTTTTTTTAAAGTAGTGAAAAAAAAAGATAAACATTGAACTTGATTCCACTTGATGATTGAAACTGTATTTCTAAGTAGTTTGTTTTCTGACCTTTTTTCTACCACCTCCTACCTTCCTGGTTTCTTTCTCCATCTGTTCTCCAACATTTCCTTTCCTTCTCCTACAGACCCCACATTATTTGCATGCCTGCCTCTATTTCTTCACTTCTCTCTTCCAAATTTTCCTATTCCCAAATTCATTCTACCTTCCTTCCTCCCTAGTCCACTTTTATTTGAAAAAATCTTTATTGCCTTCCCTTGGGAATTTCAGAGAAATTACTTGTCACTTTTATGCTCAAGATTTTTAATTGAGTTTTATTCTTCCCAAGATCTTTGATAATTTGGTGAATTCTTTGAGAGTTTAACTATAGAGAAGATTATCTGTAGCATTTCTTACAATGATAGGCCTGTGGGCCTACTTAGTGAAAGCAGAGTTGCTTTTCCATTACCACATCCTAGAGAACCCTCTGGCCTCTGTCACCAGTGTTCCATGACTATATCAGAAATTACGGGATGATGGACAAAGTATCTTCCACAGGTTCCCCTGGAACAGGATTTGGCTGTAAACCAGACTCACTGGCCAGAGCCAGCCAGCCAGATGTGCAGTGCCGTAGGGCTGAATTCTCAGTGGTTTTCCTTTCTCATCACTTCTCACAGTGACTGGCAGGCAGCAGGGTGGAATTATTTGGGAAAGATATAGGAGTAATTAAAAATTATAGAAAGGCACTCAAGTAATATTGATTTATAAAGGAAAGTAAGGGAAATTTAAAGATGGGAAATAGAAGACAGAGAGTTGCTAGAAAGCAGCTTATAGAACGTACTTCTTTCAGAGCATCTGGAAAAAATTCACCAGAAAAATCATCAAACTTGATATCTTCTTTTCAAATTAAAGTACTTTATTTAAACATCACCTTAAAGGCAACATGTAGGGAAGGACATGTCCTAAATAATATTCCATTCTTTTGTCCTTAAAGATAGATCTATTTTCTGCATATTTTTGTTTTCTTTTCTGAAATTTCTCCTCCATTATGGTACCACGGAAATGATAAATTAGGAGTCAAATCACTTAGGTTAATATCTTGACTCTGCCACTCGCTACCTCTTTAACCTTGGGCAAGTCATTTGCTTTTTCCCGGTTTCAGTTTTCTCATCTGGAAAACGAGAGGGTAGGAGTAAATGACCTCTAACGCCTCTTCCCAAGTTCTTTCAGTCTGTGCTCCTTGGTTTCTCTAAGATTATTGATATACCACAACAAAATTAGAGGAAGCAGTCTTTTCAGAATTTTGTCTATATTAATGGCCAGATATGTTTGCTTGTAAGTACTCTAAAAACAGGAAGAAATTGAGATAAAATGAAAAGAAAAGATATCAATAGCATTTATTTTAAAAATAAATAAATGTGGATGATTAAATCATCTTATAAACAATGTAGGATAATACTTCATTTCTGTGTGAACAATTTGGTTTAAATTGTTAGAGAAAACTTGTATTTGTTAAAATCTGATAAAATGTGAGCATGAAAAAATACATTTTTCAAGACCATAAAATATGATGGAGGATGATTTTGTATGTTGATTATTGGAGCTTCAGGGCATTATTTTCCCTCAGTTCATTCACATGTAACTGTTTTAAGAATTAATAGGATAAATCTTAAAAATGAAAATCATATAAGTATTTGTAGACTGGAGGAAGATTAAGTGAAATATTTAAATTGATTTTGTAGAGGTGATTTGGTGAGTTGTTACTTTATTAGTGAAAGTGAGTCACTGGGTGCCAGGAGGAGTGATAAAGAGACTGAAAAAAAATCTACAGGAAAGTAATGATTGAGGAGAGGACTAAAAAGATGCTTTGTCATAGAGGTTTGAAGAAACCAATAATGAAAGTTGGCAAGAAGATTTTGGCTACCAGGTCTAGGTTGACTGAATAAAGATTTAAGCTTCTTAAAGTAATACTTTAGTTCCAGTTATTGGCTTTCAGCAACAACTGAAGCTTAAGAGATGTGAAGCCTCTCAGAAGGGTGTTTGTTGCTGTTTGCTACACTTGTTTCAGAAGGAAATGCACAATGAGAAAAGATAGGTTTCACAGCTGCTTTGCTGTATAGGAAGAACTGCTGAAATCTAATTTGACAAAAAGAAATTCTAGAGAGTTAAGAGCTGGTTGGGTTGACTTGCCTTACATAGATAGCTAAACTTAAGTGTTTTTTTGTTTTTATTTTTATTTTGTTTTGTTTTGTTTTTGGTAAACTCTGTTACAATATATGATGACATAACATTCTGCTGAGTGGATAGCTGTCTGTGCTAGTCTATAGTGCCCCAAATTAACTAGATGGAAGAGTTTTGCAGGTTCTTCGCCTTACAAGGAACTTCTATACAAATTGAGCCAGAACTTTACAAATACTGTTCAAGGGTAATTTTAAGTTGAAAGAGCTTGCATATGCTTCTATTAGTTTGAAAAAATAAAAGATTTGCTTAACAGGAAGGTGGTAAGGAGTAGCATATAGATAGTCATCAGGAAAAGAGCTATGTGGTTCAGATGTTCCACAGATGTTCCACACAATGGCATTAAACCCTACCATTAAGCAATGGTACTACGAGTCCATGGGTTTTCCTCAGGTTTCTATAAATGTGTTCCCACTCTCCTCAACAGATACTAAATACATTGGTGGAAGAGTATTAGCTAACTGGTCTTTGTGTGGATTGTAAATGGAAATTCACTGGGCTTGAGAGCTTATGTTGTGACTGAGGAAACAGTATCCCCCTATAAAAAGTTACTCCATGTATCCTGAGAGAATCTGAGTATAATCAAACATTAAACTGTGAAAGAAAAATCCCAGGACCTTGAACCCAAGAGCTTTTGTATGATGATGCTTCCAACACACGACTGCAAATATTGTCCTGGGAAATAATCTCTAAAGAAATGCAGACTGGGAACTGTTCTTGGAATTATTTCCTGCCTTGTTGATATCCTGAATTTCACGATCTCAAGAAACTCTGAAACTGACATCTCCTGAGCAACCCCTTCCTCTAGTTGGAAAGGTTGGAGCATCTGGACATCTCAGAGCTTTTCCAGGACCTTCTGTTTAAGGCGGGCAAATAGGAAATTTACCTTATCACTTCCTACCCTACTAACCTCTGGGATTTCATGAAATCTCCAGAAACTCATCATTCTGCAAGATAATATTAACACTGAAACCTCCCAAATAAATTTCCATTTCATCAGTGCACCTGAGCCAGGTAACCTTCCCCATGACCCAACTATTTTAGGCTTATTTTTATGTGTTGCTTTCTCTTGTTAGATTGCAAGCTCCTTGAGGGTATAGACTGTCATAACTTTCTTTGTATCTCCAGCACTTAGCACAGTGCCTACTGCAGAGTTGGTGTTTAATAGAGGTTTATTGACTATCAACTACAACCACATCTACTGAAAACTAAGAAAAGAAAGTTTTTTTTTGTTTTTTTGTTTTTTTACCATAGTCCTTGGCACCATTCAATGGTTTAATACCAGAAACTAATACTGTTTAACAGTTACACCCAAAGAAACATGGGACCTTTCCATCTGACTTATAACTGAAATGTCCATATCTTTGTTTCCCCCAATAGAATGAGAGCTCCTTGAAAACAGGAATGACCTTACTTTTCCCCAGAACTTATCTCAGTATTTTTCATATAGTAAACACCTAATAAATTCATTCATTCAATTATTCATCCACATAATAATGGTCCTTCTCTGGGAACCTAGACCTGTTAGTGTGAGGAAAAGTTGGAATGAATCAGTCAGCCCAGGGAGTAAATAGGTATTCACATAACCATGTGAGAGGTGTAAGACAATAAATTGTTAATAGTCACCCAATGATCCTTTTACATGTGGTCAGACTAGGTCTTAGTTAGCAGACATGGTGTATTGCTATTATTGATCTTGAAGCATTTGGGCATTAGGAGACTTTTCTGGAGCCTATGTTCCACTGGCATAGTCTTTGAAAATACAGGACCACTTCCATGATATGATTAGACATCAGAATAAATACCTAGAAGACTATGCCATTATTGTTGTATAGTAGAAAGAGCACTGGATTTAAAGTCAGAGAAAATGAGTCTGAATCATAGTTCTACTCATTGATAATTGTTTGCCTTTGGGTAAGTCAAAACCCCTCTGTTACTATTTCTTCATCTAAAAAATAAGGGAGTTAATTCAAATTACCCCAAATTTATTAAGAACCAATTATGAGTAAGACAATATTCTGGAGATATAAAGACAGAAACAAAATACTTATTGCTTTCAAGGAACTTACATTTTCCGGAGTTAGGTTACATGACTTCCTAGGTCCCTTCCTGCTCAAAATCTATGATTCTCTGAAGAAAAAGAACATGCAGAGTGTCATCAAATAGCATTCTCTGACCCCATCATTGACAATGATCCTATTCTAATGTTATCTAATAGAAGTTTGAAACAGGGTAAAGGAATGTGATATTGCAGGCTCTTCTTTCTATACTTAGCTACCTCAATCTTGTTAGGACCCTCCTGTGCATGAATATTATTTTGACAGATATGTGGAGCAAAGATTGCAGAGGGTGAAATTTCAGCTTCAGGAAGGACATATAGAAAGCCAGTAAATATTCTGAGCCTTAGCCTTTTAGTTGAATTAATGAGAGATTGAAATTGTATGGAAGAATAGAATTATGTTTGCTTCTAGGAACTTGCATTTTGATCGGAAAAGAGGGCCATGTTCTGTGACCAATATTCATTGTTATTTGATGCAGAGGTAAGGACAAAAGACTCCTGGGTCAGAGATAGCTGGAATCTTATTCAGATAATTCTTGGTTCTACAGGTAAGGTTCATGTCACAGCAGCACATGTGATCCTTGAGTCAATGTTCTGCAGTGTTCTGTCACCATGTTTTTGACTATCCTAATATTCCTATGGCACAGATATAACCAGATCACACACTCCCATCCCCACTCCTTCAACAATCTCAAGTGGCTCCCTATTTATCTCTAAAATCCAATGCATACTCCTTTATTTGGCATTTACTGCCCTTTATAACTTGGCTGCAATGTTAGCCTTATGTAGGGTATCCCAAAACACTTAGTGCTATTTTAAGATTTAATTAAGCTTTAATAGCATAAAAACACACTGAGACTTTGGGGACATGCCATCCAGTCACACTAGTCTTCTTGCTATTTCTCACATAGGCTATTCTATCTCTTGTCTTTATGCCTTCCTTAGGCTTTCCTCTTAGCCTGTAATAACCTCTCTCCTCACTTCTGGCCATTACAATGCTCAGCTTCCTGAAAATTTGGATTCAAATACCACATGAGACCTTTCCTGATACCCCATTTCCCAGTTTCTAATGCTTCCACCCCCCAAAAAATAATCACTTTGTATTTACTTTCTACATATTGGTGTATACTTATTTGTATACATCATGTCTCCACCATGGTATGTAAAATCCTTAAGGGTAAGGCCTGTTTTATTGTTATGTCATTATCTTTGTATCTCTAGAAAGTAGCACAATGCCTGAGACATAGTGTGGTAAAAATAAGTAGTTATTAAATTATTGATTGATTAATCCTTTCCAAAGGAGCTTAAATATAGTAACCATTCTTAAGTATTATATTGATATACAAACACACAGATGCACCCCAATTATACTTGTTAAATGAATACAGTATAACCCTATTAATGTTATTGTTATTTGATTACTATTTTTGGGGGTAATTAATCATTTTATTAATCACGCTAGCAGATAATTAGTAAAAAGGGTCAGTGACACATTCAGATGCCAAAGACCCCTCATGGAACCTACTCAACACTTACATACCCTTGGAAGAGTGGGTGTTCCTGAGGGTGGCAATCAACTCTGTTTGGTTAACAATGGAAGAATGAATATTGTAATGAGAGGTAGGCTTATTCTAATGAGGGGCTGGGGGACTCTGATCACTCAGTCTTAGACAAAGAGATTTATCTCTTATCTGGACTAACCCAGCCTAGGGCAATCTAGACAAAAAGGGGTCCACTTCTACTCAGACCTGGCTGATTGGAACACTAATGGGGCCTGATTTCACCTTAGATTAAATTCTTTTTTTTTTTATTTTGTTTTTAGTTTTTTGTTTTCAACATTTACTTCCATAAGATTTAGAGTTCCAAATTTTCACCCCATCTTGCCCCTCCCCTGACCCCAAGATGGCATGCATTCTAAATACCCCTTCCCCTAGTCTGCCTTCCCTTCTATCTCTCACCCCCCCCTTCTCTTATCCCCTTCCCCTTCAATTTTCCTGTAGGGTAGGATGGATTTCTGTACCCCATTTCCTGTATTTCTTATTTCCCAGTTGCATGTGAAAACATTTTTTTAAACATGTGTTTTTAAAACTTTGGGTTCCAAATTTTCTCCCTTCCTCCCTCCCCACCCACCCTCATTGATAAGGCAAGCAACTAAATATAGGTTATATATGTGCAGTTATGCAAAACACTTCCATAGTAGACATGCTGTGAAAAACTAACTCTATTTCCTTTAATCCTATCCCACCCATCCATTTATTCTCTTCTTTCTTTTGACCCTGTCCCTCCTCAGAAGTATTTGCTTCTAATTACTCCCTTTCCCAATCTGCCCTCCTCTCTACCCTTCCCCTACTCTCTTGTCCCCTTCCCCCTCTATTTTCATGTAGGGTAAGACAGATTTCCACACCCAATTGAGTGTATATGTTATTCCCTTCTTAAGTCAAATCCTATGAGAATAAGATTCACTCATTCCCTCTCACCTTCCCCCGTTTCCCCTGCACTGTAAGAGCCTTTTCTTTTCTGTTTTTTTTTTTTTTGTGGGATAATTTACCCCATTCTACCTCTCCCTTTCTCCTTCTCCTAGTATATTCTTCTCTCACCCCTTAATTTTATTCTCCAGATATGACCCCTTCATTTTCAACTCACCCTGTGCCCTCTATCTATCTATCTATATCTATATATATGTACATACAATTTTTCCCCTCCAACTATCCTAATACTGACAAAGGTCTCATGAGTTACAAATATCATCTTTCCATGCAGGAATGTAAACAGTTCAACCTTAATAAGTCTTTTATGATTTTCTCTTTCCAGTTTACCTCTTCATGTTCCACTCGAGTCTTGTATTTGAAAATCAAATTTTCTATTCAACTCTGGTCTTTTCATCAACAATGCTTGAAAGTCCTCTATTTCACTGAATGACCATTTTTCCCCTGCAGGATTATACTCAGTTTTGCTGGGTAGGTGATTCTTGGTTGTAATCCTATCTCCTTTGCTCTCCGGAATATTATATTCCATGCCCTGCAGTCCCTTAATGTAGAAGCAGCTAAATCTTGTGTTATTCTGATTGTGTTTCCACAGTACTTGAATTGTTTCTTTCTGGATGCTTGTAATATTTTCTCTTTGACCTGGGAACTCTGGAATTTGGCTACAATATTCCTAGAAGTTTTCCTTTGGGGATCTCTTTCAGGAGGAGATCAGTGGATTCTTTCAATTTCTATTTTGCCCTCTGATTCTAAAATATCAGGGCAGTTTTCCTTGATAATTTCTTGAAAGATGATGTCTAGGTTCTTTTTTTGATCATGGCTTTCAGATAGTCCAATAATTTTTAAATTCTCTCTCCTGGATCTATTTTCCAGGTCAGTTATTTTTCCAATGAGATATTTCATGTTGCTTTCTAATTTTTCATTCTGTTGGATTTGTTTTACAGTGTCTTGATTTCTCATAAAGTCACTAGCTTCCAATTGCTCTATTCTAATTTTTAAGGAAGTATTTTCTTCAGTAATCTTTTGGACTTCCTTTTTCATCTGGCCAATTTCGCTTTTTAGGGCATTCTTCTCCTCATTGGCTTTTTGGACCTCTTTTGCCATTTGGGTTAGGCTATTTTTTAAGGTGTTATTATCTTCAGTATTTTTTTTGGTCTCCTTTAGCAAGCTGTAAACTTGCTGTTCATGATTTTCTTGCATCACTCTCAGTTTTTCCTCTACTTCTCTTACTTGCTTCTCAAAATCCCTTTTGAGCTCTTCCAAGGCCTGGGACTGATTCATATTTTTCTTGGAGGCTTTGGATGTAGGAGCTTTGGCTTTGTTGTCTTCTTCTGGTAGTATATTTTGATGTTCTTTGTCACCAAAGTAAGATAATATAGTCTGATTCTTTTTGCACTGCTTACTCACGATCCTGGCCAATTACTTGAGTTTTAAACTCTTTGTTAAGGTAAAAGTCTGCTTACAATGTGAAGAGTGTACTGTCCCAAGCTTCAGGGGTTTGTAGAGCTGTTTTCAGAGGTACTTCTAGGGACCCGTAAATTTTCAGTTCTTCCAAGGTGTTATGATAAGGGGTGAGATGTTTCCTCTCCACAGCCACAATAAGCTCCACCACACCAGCACTCCTCCTCGCCCCAGGACCGCCCCTCAGAACTGTGACCCAGATCCAAGCACAGGTAAAGCAAGAGATTCCTGCCTCAGCACTGGCAAAGAGATCCCTGCAATCCCGCTCTGATCAGCAACTTGACTCCCCCTCAGTCTGTGGGCCCAAAGCTCAGGAAAAAGCCGTGGCCCCGGGATGCGCTCTAGATTTGTGGCTGAGACCTAGCTCCTCTCTCACCGCAGTTACAGACTTTTCCCACTGACCTTCTAAGTTGTGTTTGGCGTTCAGGGCTTGAGAAGTCTGGAAACCACCACACTGCCCACAATTTAGTCCTCTGAGGCCTGCTCCAGGGTCGCTGAGGCCTGCGCACCCACACTGCACTGCGCTTCTCTCCCAGCCCGGCACGATATACCTTTCTGATCAACCATCCAGGCTGTCTTTGGCTGGAAATTTGTTTCACTCTGTCTTTTTGTGGGTTCTGCTGCTTTCGAATTTGTTTAGAGCCCTTTTTTTAGGTATTTGGAGGGCTTTGGGAGAGAGTTGAAGACAGTCACTGCTTTCCCTCCACCATCTTGCCTCTGCCCTCTTGGTTACTATTTTTCTTTGGTTATTATGCAGTTCTCTTCTATTAGACTGTGAGCTCCTAGCAGGCACTTAATAAATGCTTATCAACTGGACTTGGCATCTTGACTTGGTATGATGGTGATGAAAATAATTCACCTTTCTCTTGGCATCCCTAACTACTTTCAGGGCTCAGATCCATTCCAGTTCATATCTGAGGTTTTCATGATTCTCTATCTTCTCTCCAGTTCATTATTCAATTGTTTCAGTCATGTCTTACTTTTTGTGACCCCATTTGGGATTTTCTTGGCAAGAATATTGGAGTGGATTGCCATTTCTTTCTCCAGCTCATTTTATAGATGTGGAATTGAGGCAAATAGAGTTAAGGGACTTAAATGCCCAGGGTCACTCAGCTAGTAAGTGATGAATTTGAACTCAGGTCTTCCTGACTCCAGTCCTGATACTCTATCCACTGTGCTAGTTCTTAGTGCTCTTTAAATTGCTTTGTATTCATTTTTTTATTTTGCATTAACTTGATCTATATAGATATTTCCCACCAATAGATTATAAACTACTCAAAGGAAAGAACTATTTTTGTTTTTCTTTTTGTATCTCCAGTGCCTAGAACTGGATGTAGCACTTTGTGGTTTAGACAGCAATTTTTATCCCCTTATTCTCTACATATTTAGTCTCTACTAGGTACTATGAAATGTACAAAGTAAAATAAGGCATGGACCTTGTACTCACTGAGTTTATAATCTAGTAGGGAAGATAAGGTATGTACATTAGTAACATGAATTCCATACTGCTAAAAAGTACAGTGACATTTATCACAATTAAGATGTGTCTACATAGGTACCATTAAATGGCATTTCTGGGAGTATTTGGAGAAAAATAGAACCAAAAGTATCCTATGGCAGAAAAAGAGGTTTTGCAGATTGAATTTTCCAGTTTGTTGGTATTGGTCATATTCAACAGATAATTGCTCAACACAATATGTCCTCTCTTAACTTAGGGACTAGTAACATTTCAGAATATGAATGGAAGGTTAAATTTTTCCGAACTCAAAGCCTTGTTTCAAAGCAAAACATAGCTTCCTTCTTCAAAAGATGAAAGACTCAAGAAAAAAAAATCTCATGACAAAGGCTCTTTGGACATTAAATGGCTTATTAAAATAACACTTTGATGAATTACAGTAAGTGTAAATGAATCAGAAACATATGGATTGCATTTCCTTTGGAAATATAAATGGGTTTGAATTTACAAGAACAAACTTCTTAGGTTGTCTTGAAGAAAAGACAATGAAAATAGCATTTTTACTATATTGCTGAAACAAAATATTACCCTAACACCTCATGTCTATTTTCAATTAATGTATGGCATTAAGTATGGCATTTTTATTCAAGTCTAATTGAAGCAATTATTTGCAAGAGATGTTGTATACTTGGATAAATTAAGCATGCCTCTGAAATCCTTGTTTTGTGTTAAGATAGCACATGTTACAGTCTGTTTTAATTGGACTCAAAAATGTTATCAGTGTGAATAAAAATGATACCACTTTCTCTAGTACATTAAAACCAGACCAATTTTCAGCATTATTTCATGGATAAAAAACGTGAATGTGACAGTTCTGCTTGTTGCCTTTACACTGATCTTCAGCTATTCTTCTTAAGGCTTACATTTGGACTCTTTTTAATTTACTTTTTACAAAGACAAGTGTTGTAATTGGAACTGTTTGGAACCAGGATGTTTCCATCCAAAATTAAAATGCAGTCAGCAACTCAGTAAGTTTCAAAATGGTAAACTCATGCCGCCGGTAAAGGATGGAAGGAATGCAGCTTGTAAAGAGCTATGAAATCAGCAACAGACAGAAAAGCCGGCCGGAGGGAATTTTTATTGGAGAGTAGTTTTTGCTCCATCTAGTTTCCATGTCTTTTTCCTCTGGACAACAATTCATTTCACATGTAATGCCTAATGTAGTTGAAAACGGATGGCTTAAAAGAAAAGGTAGTTTTGGCTTGTGGAACTTGACATAACTCTCAATCAAGGATTCTGTCTGCTGGAGCCACCCTGGGGGCTAAAGATGTAGAGATTTATGGGTCTGAAAATAATTTATGGCTAAAGCTGAAAGAGTAAATGTAACAACAGATCAACAAGTTTAAAAGGTTTTTTTTTTTTTAACAAATGGAGATAAGTCAGCATGGCATTATCTGCAGTTTCTATCCTGTTTTTTTGTTTATTTGTTTGTTTGTTTTAAAGAACATATTCAAAATGCATTGGGATTTGCTGCCTTCTTTCAAAAGACAGAAGAATGACCTTAAATCTATAGAAACTGGTCTTTTTGGATATGTCTTTCAGACATTTTATATTATGTAATGCAGAGCTCTGCTGGGAAATGTATAAATCCAGTCTTCTCTTTCATTTTGAGTGTTGATAATGTGTAGATTGGATTAAAGGAATTACTTGCTGAAGCAAAGATAATTTAGCCCAATTCTCCAATGGCCAAGATTAGACCCTCTTTTGTTACCATGGATTGAAGAAAAGAATCACATGGTGTCACTACTTAAAATGGTAGGGGTCTGGAGGAGGGTGCTATTGGCCTTAGGAGCAGTTCTTAAAAGGATCTGGACCAAGAGCAAAATGAAAATAGTGAAAAACTTTGAATACTGAATTTGCTACTATCTCTAGCCCTCTTGACAATATAGGTAAAACATGCCCTAACCTCAATGGAATACTCTGCTGGACCCTGCCAAGATATCCTTCTTCTCTTGGCAAAGTGAAGTTTTCATGTAGAAAGGTTATTTCCCTTCTGTGGCCAGGAAGGCACACACATGAAATAATTTAGTCAGACTTGGATTTAGAGTTGGAAGGGACAATACTCTTGATCTTGTTTAACTTCTCTCATTTGACAAAATGAGGCCCAGAGTGATTAAAATCATCTAACTTTTCTCATTTTATAGGTGAGAAAACAGAAGCCCAGAGAGTTGAAATGACTAAAATTACACAGAGGTAGCCTGAAGAGCTAGAATATGAACTCAGCTCTAAATTCAGCACTCTTTCCAAGTGCCAGAGCTGAAATTAGACCCTAGAATTTCTTACTTTTAATTCAACATTTTCCTTCCCTCCCTATGTTTCACTAGAAAATGCCATTCTGGACATAATCATATAGAAATAATAACTTTTACTTGCATAGTGCTTTTTTGTTCATTTTTCTCAAGAGCTTCTACACTTCTGATCATACCTTATCTTACTCTTTACACATTTCCAATAGATAAACAGTATATGTACTCATCTCCCTATTTTTTATATGAGAAAACTGAGGTGGAGAAATATTAAATGCCTTTTCCAGGGTCACAATCCAGTTTTAACTGGATTCCTAATCCAGTTCTCTCTTTAGTATACCACATTGAGAAGGAGGCAGACAGGGCTGGTGACCTCAACTGATCTAAGGGCCAAGAACATTGAGCAGGGTGGGGTTGGTATTGAGTGATTGACTCAACTATGAATAATGTTTCTGGAGTTGGATAATAATCTACACATGAATTGTTGGGAAAAAAAGTATGAGTCAAGGTCCTATCACATAGGGTTATGTTTAAATGTTTCAACTTACCTAGAGATACAGAAAGTTAATATATTGTGTATTTTACTTGAAAAGAAAAAAATGTTATTAATAAATAAAACAAACAATAAAAACTCATAGACTGAGACCTAGAAGAGAATTTAGAGATTATATAATCTACAGCCTCCTCCCACACACAATCATCACACACATCCCTCCAATCTTACAGACAAGAAATTGAAGTTCATTGAATTGTGCAGCCAAGATCTGAACTCACAGCTTGACTCCAAATGCAGTATCTTTCTACTGTAAAATGCATGGTGTCTGGAAATTTAGATCCTCCATAATTTAGCTATTAGAATCTTGGATCCTAATTAATAAATTTCCCCTTAAAATACGTTATCTATGGGCAGCTAAGTGGCACAGTGGATAGGGTTCTGGCCTGGAGTCAGGAAGATTTATCTTCATGAGTTCAAACTAGCTATGTGAGCCTGGGCAAGTCACTTAACCCTGTTTTCCTCAGTTTCCTCACCTCTAAAATGAGCTGGAGAGGGAAATGGCAAACCACTCCAGTGTCTTTGCCAAGAAAACACCAAATAGGGTCACAGAGAGTCAGACGTGACTGAATGTGTGTATGTATATATCTATGTGTGTACATATTTGTATATGTATATATATATATGTGTGTGTGTGTGTGTGTGTACATATATAATTGCTAAAATATTTTTCTGAAATGATGATTTGAAATAATTGTCAATTCAGATTCCCTCAGCTATATGGAGGATACCAATATTTCTAACCTTTGAGTTTGAAATGATTCTGAAATCCTCTGCCATGGCTTAGGAAAGATCAAAAGGTTTCTGAAGGAATGGATGTCCCTTACCTTGCAGTAGTGGGAAACGAGCTCATTAGGTCAGTGCCAAACAACCTCCTCTTGCTTACCTGCTGCCCACCTGGGGTGTCTGAGGAGCCACTTGACTTGTTCCTAGTGGAGTGTCATGGGGAGAGGATGTTCTAAACCTCACCCTATATTAATAGTTGCAAAACAAAGAAGAAAGAAGGGATGAGGATGTTTTAACCTAAAAGCAAAATAAGGTGTCTGTCTATTCTCTGCTCCTTTCATTCTTTGATATTAGTAGCTTAATAAGAAAAAAAAGAGCTTCAGAATACCAGGTCATAGCATAAAAGATGGTGAGCAGGGGAATGGAGTTTCAAAGTTAGCATATAAACCTGCTGATACTTCCAGTACACACAGGTGAAGGATTGCATTCAGTATATACACATATATATGTATATGTATATGATATACATACATACAAACATTTCCATCCCCCACTCCTCCCAATCAAAGGAGGAGCAGTGACAAACTGAAGTGCGTACTGAGGAGGCCAACCAGGATAACGACAATACTACAGACCATGACATGGACTTGAAGGAGATGGCAGTATTTAACTGGAAGAGGAGACTTAGGATGGCTTTAAGAATATTTGTTTCCTATGCCCAAAGGGCTATAAAACTGTGCATAACCTTTGACCCAGCAATGCCGCTATTAGATCTGTATCCCAAAGAGATCATAAAAATGGGAAAAGGACCTCCAAGTACAATTGGGGAATGGCTGAACAAGTTGTGGCATATGAATGCAATGGAATACTGTTGTTCCATAAGAAATGATGAGCAGGAAGACTTCAGAAAAATCTGGAAAGACTTGCATGAACCAATGCTGAGTAAAGTGTGCAAAACCAGGAGAACACTGTACACAGTAACAACAACATTGTATGATG
>NW_020954598.1:16083261-16118645 GCF_900497805.2 Vombatus ursinus
TCTCTCTCTCTCTCTCTCTCTCTCTCTCTCTCTCTCTCTTTCTTTCTTTCTTTCTTTCGTTCTCATGGTTTGTCCCTTTGGTTCTAATTCTTCTTTACAACATGACTAATGTGGGAATATGTTTAATATGATTGTACATGTATGACTTATATCAGATTGCATGCCTTCCTGGGAAGGCAAAGGGGAAGGAAGGGAGAAAACTATCTATCTATCTATCTATCTATACATATACATATATATATGTATATATAAAAAGAATAGAAAAAAGAATGTTTGCCTTCAAGTATTTCAATGACTAGCCTGTGAAACAGAGATAGATTTGATACTCTTGGGCTCAGAAGACAAAAGTAATGGCAGTGAGTAGGAGATGCAGAGGGGACAGATATTGACTGATAGAAGGAAAAGCTTCTTAGAGTTGACCAGTAGTGGAAAGAGCTATCTTAAGAGGCAATGAGTGAGTTCCTTATCACTGAAGAGCTTCCAGCATGGGGTGGAGACAGAATGACCACTTGCCAGGGATATTGTAGAGGGAGTTAGGCATGGTTAGGAATAGATGATCTTTGTGGCCCCTTCCAACTGATTCTGAGGTTGTAAAACCTTGGCTTAATCACCCTCCCTTTCACTACATCCCTCATCAATCAGAAGAAGCTCAGTAGGGATGTGAGTGTGATGAATGCCAAATAGAAAATGGAGTCAGATTCCATGAAATTCATGGAAGTAGCTATAATGTCTTGTGGAGCACAGGTTGCCCCTACTTATGTGAGTATTTGGGGTAGTTCTTTGAGATTGCCTGGTATCAATTAGATACCATGATTAGAGATCTTTGTTCTGTCTAGGAGGACAAATACTGAAGGGTTGCAAATAGTCATATTTGTTTGGGGCTGTGGACATGGTTAGGACACAGTGGCATGTGGAAATAATTATGGTATGGATATCACCAAGAGAAATCTGCCAAAAGGAAAGGAAGAGCACTCACAGACATGGTGGAATGTCACTTGCATGAAGAAATCTTTACCCCTCAGGAAGCAGCTGCATCAGATTCCCTGGGTCCTGAAGGCCTCTATTACGAGAGAGCTGAGGTCAACGGATCCTCAAAAGATAATTACTATTCAAGACACCTCTGAAAGGCAATATATTTTCAGGTTATGTCCCAGCTCTGAAATTCAGGAAGCCTAGGCTCTAGTGTGAGATATAGTTGGCACTAACTCTTGAATTTTTTTGCTTCTCATTTCATGTTTTCTTACCTTCTCCATTGACAGGGGTTAATTACATGTTCTTTAGGTTTTTTTTTCAATGCTACTTTCTGTGATTCCGAATTTCTTTGCAAATGTGTAGACCATTGAAAATAAAACAGCTATTTGATGCAAAACACATGCACACCCACCCATACACACACTCACACAGGCACACACAGAGACACACACACCTTCACCATTATTCCTTAATGAAAATGATTGTGGGTAAATGCAAAGTAACCTCATATATTTGACCCTTTTCTTTATTTCCTTGTCTTTGAAGACTGAACTGAAATTCTACCTCCTCCATAAAACCTCCTTTCTTTACCTCTTTTTGAAGTAGTGTCTCTTCTCAGAATTCCTATAATTGTCATTCTGTGTATCATCTACTTGTCAAGCAAAAATGACATTATTTTGAGACATCTCCTAAGTTCTGATAACTGTGTTCCACACTGATACTTAAATTTTATATATTTTTGTTGTTTGTCTTATTTTCCCAACTAGATTTTAAATGACTGAAAGGAGAATGTATCTTATTCTTGTTTCTATGCCAAACAGCACCCGATACTGCTTCATACATATCCTGTTTGTTGATTGATTATTTGGTTCCTTCAGTAAGATACAACATGAAATGTTGAAGGCAAAGGACTTTAGTAAAACTAACCGCTCATTATCTTACAAAACATCTCTTTAAAGATCACCTGTTTAACCTGAGTGTTTGTTGGGACAGAGAGAATCTAGGAAAAGTACCATAGTCTGTATGGAATTACTTTTGGGGAAGTCCTCGAACATTTTTAAAGATAGCATTAATTTTGTTATCAGACTCACAAGTATCTGGTAAATGCTAAATGATGTTCAATCAGTCAAAAATAAAGATTTGAAGCTATTCTAAGTAGGATTTTAACTTGATGACAACCATTCTTTCTTAATAGTTTGTGAAAAGGACTCGTGAATTCAAACAGAACTCTGGTGACTACTTCATGAGACATCAATGCTGTGATATCAGGAAGGGTCATTTCCCACGTGGTTGCTTTGCTTATAATGTTTTGACTTCACAACACCAGGCATAGATTTTGACAGACGTACTCTTACCAAAAAATGATTCCCATGTATAATGTTTCATAGCCATTTGATATCATCAGCAACACAAAATATGAGTTGGAAATGATGTCGTCATTCAGTCCCAACCATACACAAAACAAATCCCTCCTATGATATATTTTAAAAGTGGCCTCTACTTCATGACCTTTTAAGAAGAGCAGTCCATTATCTCTCAAGATAGCCCCTTCTACTCTCTGACAGCTTCAGTCTTCAGGAAGTTTTTTTCTGATATCCAGCCTAAATCTGCCTCTTTTGCAATTCACACCCTTTGCTTCTAGTTGTGCCCTCTAGGACCAAACAGAACAAGTATAATCTCTCTTCCAAATGACAGCTTTTCAAATACTTGAAGGCAGCTATCATATTCCCTATTGAGTCATGTTTTCTCTGGGCTAAACATTCCTAATTCCTTCAACTGATCCTTATATGTTATAGACTCGAGGCCCTTGAGGATATTGGTTACCTTTCTTTGGGTATTCACCATTTTTTAATGTCTTCTTGAATGTTTGGTGCCCAGAATTGAACATAATATTTAAATGAGGTCTGAGGTGGTTGGAATGCAATGGGACTATTACCTCCTTATTCCTGGAAGTTATGTCTCTTTTAATGCAGGCCAAGATTGCATTACTTTTTTTTTTTTTTGTGGCTACCACACATAGCGCTGCACACTTTTGGGAGCTTGCAGTCCAGTAAGAAATAAACTCTGTGTGTGTGTGTGTTTGTGTGTGTATTCAGAACTACTGTTTAAACCTGCTTCCCTCTATCTAATAGAAATGAATTTCACTTTGTACCTATGTACAAGACCGCATTTAATTTCATTGCAATGAAATTGACTTCATTTAATTGCATTGAATTTCATTTTGTTAGATTTATACTCATGCTCTAGCTTGTCTCAAGATCCCTTTGAATCCTGACTGTTAAATACTATGTTAGTAATTCCCTAGCTGATGAGCATACTATCTATACCTTTAACCTAGTCACTGATAAAAAGAAACCAAAAAAATGGTGCATAACACAAAGTGAAGCAGAGATCCCTAGGGTGCTTTACTGAAGACTTCTTGCTACATTGTCTTATGGATATTAACTATTCTTTGAGTCCAACCATCCAAGCAGATCTGAATCTATCTAACTCTATTACTAATAAATATTTCCCTATCTTCTTCATAAGAATACTATGAGATACTTGGCAAAAGCCTTGTTAAAATAAGGATAAATGAAATCAATGACATTACCTTTATCTACTAGTTTAGTGATTATATATTTTTTAAAGGAAATAGAATTAGTTTGTCATGAACTGTTCTTGATCAAGCCATGGTGGCTCTTTGTAATCACCACTTTCCTTTGTAAATGTTTTCCAGTTATCTCCATAATGATACTTTCTACAATGTTCTTAGGAATTAATTTGGAGACTATGTTCTCTTTCTTTTTTCTTGAAAATCAAGACATTTGCCCTTCTTCAATTTTGTGGTATCTTTCTTGTTTTCTGTGATTATTCAAACATCTCTGATGGTGGTTCAGTAAGCACATATGCTGGTGTTTTCCAGACTCTAGGTTGTATTTGTCTGGGCCTATTGACGTGAATCCATCAAAGAAAACTAGGAGTATTCTTACTGTCTTCCTATTATCTTAGACATCAACTACCTGTTGATCATTTTTATTTTTTTCAATTCCAGAGTAAAGGTCATTCTATTTCTTTATTAAAATTATTAGTAATTTATGTCTAGCATTTCTTTTGTAATTTTGAGTTCCAAATTCTCACCCTCTCTACTCCCCTTCCCCCACCCACTGAGAAGGCAAGCAATATGGTATCAATTATACATGTGAAATCATGAAAAACATATTCCCATATTAGCTACATCATAAAGAAGCAAGAAAAATAAAGTGAGAAAACTATACTTCAATTTGCATTCAGAATTCATCAGTTCTTTCTCTGGAATCATGAATCCTTGAAATTATCATGTATCATTGTATTAATTAGAATAGCTAGGTAATTAATTCACAGTTGATCATCATTACAATATTGCTGTCACTATGTACAATGTTCTCCTGGTTCTGCTCACCTCACTTTGCATCAGTTCATATAGGTCTTCCCATGTTCTGTGTTTTGTTTTGTTTTTCTGGAACCATCTCCCTTGTCATTTTTTTATAGTACAATAGTACTCCATCACAATCGTGTGCCCCAATTTGTTCAGTCATTCCTCAATTGATTGGAATCTTTTCGATGATGAAATATTTACCACCACAAAAAGAGTTGCTATAAATATCTTTGTATGTATAGGTTCTATTTCTTTTCCTTTGATCTCTTTGAGATGCAGATCTAGTAGTGGTATTGGTGGATCAAAGAGTATCCAGAGTTTTATAGGCCTTTGGACATAGTTTCAAATTCTTATCCAGAATGGTTTAACCAGTTCACAACTCTAGCAATAGTTCATCAATGTGCCTATTTTCCCTTTTGCCTTTTAATATTTGTCATTTCTGATAGATGTGAAGTGGTACCTAAGAGTTGTTTTAATTTACATTTCTCTAAGCAGTGTCATTTAAAACATTTTTTTCTCATTGATATCAATAACTTTGATTTCTTCTGAAAATTGCCTGTTCAAATTCCTTGACAATGTATCAATTATCAATTAGGGAATATCTTTTTTTTTTTTTTTTTGGCTAGGCAATGGGGTTAAGTGACTTGCTCAGGGTCACACAGCTAGTAAGCGTTATGTGTCTGAGGCCGGATTTGAACTCAGGTCCTCCTGACACCAGGGCTGGTGCTCTATCCACTGTGCCACTTAGCTGCCCCTGGCTTTTTTTTTTTAATTTGATTCAATTCCCTATTAAAAAAAAAGAGATTTGCTGTAAAAATGTTTGATATTACTTCATTGTCTACGGTAGCTTTTATCAAAACATGATTTCCTTGATTATCTGTTTAATTTAGGTCTATCTTGCTTTTGCTTTGTCTGAGATACTGATTCCTACCTGTGCCTTTTTCACTTCAGCTGAAGCATAATAGATTCTGTTCTGCCCCTTATTTTAACTGAGTGTGGGAGGGTGGGTATGGGAGTGTGTTTCTGTTTCAATTATGCCTCTTGTAAAGAACATATTGTTGGATTCTGGCTTCTAATCCATTCTGCTATATACTTCCTATTATTTTATGAGTGAGCTCATCCATTTAAATTCACAGTTATGATTATTCTGTATTTCCCTTTATCCTATTTTCTTCTGTTTATACTTCTCTTTCTCTTTTAATTCTGTCTTTTCTCAAAAATCTGTTTTATTTCTGACAATTACCTCCCATAATCTGTCCTCCCTTTTATCTGCTCCCCTCCACTCTTTTCTCTTATCTCCTTCCCCTTCTATTTCCCTGTTGGGAATTCAATAGAAAGATAGATTTGTGTGTGTGTGTGTGTGTGTGTGTGTGTGTGTGTGTCTTCTTCCTCTTTGAACCAATTCCAATGAGGGTGAGGTTCAAACATTGCCCACCACTCCACCCTTTCCCCCTTTACCTGCATGCCTCTTTAATGTGAGATAGTTTTTCCCCATTCTACTTCTCCCTCCCCATTATCCTTGTTCATTACCTTTCCTCACCCCTTCAGTTTATTTTTTAAGATCATCCCAACATAATCAACTCACACCCATACTTTGTATATATAGACAGAATATAGACATATATATGTCTATACCATGCCATAATAATGATAAAGTTCTTAGGAATTACACATATCATCTTCCCATATAAGAATGTAAATAACTTACCTTTACTGAGTTTCTTACATTTTCTCTTCCACGTTTACCTTTTTATACTTCTCTTGAGTCTTCTGTTTGAATGTCAAATTTTCTGTTCAGCTCTGGTCTTTTCATCAGGAATGCTTGAAATCCCTTTATGACAATAAATATCCATTTTCCCCCAAAAAATTATACTAAGTTTTGCTGGGTAGGTTTTCGTGGTGGTTATCCTAACTCCTTTGCCTTCCACAATATCATATCTCAAGCCCTCAACTCCTTTATGTGGAAACTGCTAAATCTTGTGTAACCCTGACTGTAGCTTATGATATTTGAATTGTTTCTTTCTGGTTGTTTGTAATATTTTTTTTTCCTCAACATGGAAGCTCTGAAATTTGGCTATAATATTCCTGGGAGTTTTCATGTTGGTTTCTTTTTCAGGAGTTGATTGGTAGATTCTTTCAATTTCTAGTTTACCCTCCAGATCTAAGATATTGATGTAGTTTTCATTGATAATTTTTAAAAATATGATGTCTAGGTTTTTTTTTTTGATCATGCCTTTCAGGCAGTCCAATAATTCTTAAATTATCTCTCTTCAATTCTGGTTTTTAAGTAGTTCCTTTTTTTCAGTAAAATTATTGTGCCATTTTTTCCATTTGGTCAATTCTGTTTTTTAAGGTGTTATTTTCTTCAGTATTATTTTGTGCCAAGCTGTTAATTCTCTTTTCATAATTTTCTTACATCATTCTCATTTTGTTTCCAAATTTTTCCTCTACCACTCTTATCTCTTTCTTTAACTATTCCAGGAATTCTAGTGAGCTTAGATCCAATCAACATTTTTCTTTGAGATTTTGCTTGTGGGTATTTCCATATCACTGTGTTCTTCTGATTTTATGTCTTGGTCTTCCCTTCCAACACAGTACTAATTTATGGTCAAGTTCTTTATGGTTGTTGTTTGCTCATTTCTCTACTTTATTTCTTGACTTTGAACTTTATGTAAACAGTTGAACTAGGCTCACCTGGAAGTGAGGAGACACTGTCCCAAGCTTCAGGAGTGTGTATGTGTGTGCGTGTGTGTGTGGGCGCAGGCGTGTGATGCTATTTTCAGAGCTAGTTTGGGGGGTGGGGGAGTGTCTGTACATTTTCACTGCTTCCAAGGTGGTGTGATCTGGGGAGAGGTTGTGGTCACTGCTCTTTTGGTGTGCACTTTGTTCCTTACCCAGGAGGACCCTTTCTCCCCGGTCAACACAAGCACCAGTACTGTTCTTGGCCCTGGAGCTGTGACCTAGTCCCCTGTTCTCTTTACAGACACAAAGGTTAGTAGTCCTCTCTGCCTTGGAACTGAGGCCAGGGTCCCTGCTTGTGACCAACCACAAGTGCTCCTCTCTATCCTGGAACTGTGACTCAGAACTGCTTATAGGAAATAGAGTTTCTAATAAGCACCAGCTGCAACCAGTGCCAGCAAAGGGGTCTTTGTATTCTTTCTGATCAGTTGTCCAACCCCTTACTGTTTCTGGGCTGAGAGTGCCCAAATCTGCTGCTGCCACTATCTTGTCTGCCTCCAAGGTCCCGCACTGGTATTGTCACACTGTTCTCTGGGCTGGCCCCCACCCAGTGTCACAGACCTTTCTTGCCAACCTCCTAAATTTTCTTAGGTTAGAAAAATGTTTTACCCTGACATCTTGTTAGCTCTGCTGATCCAAAATTTGATTTAAGGTATTATTGTAAAGTTGTTTGGAGGGGGATATTGGGAGAGTTTGGCTGGGTTGCTGCCTCTAATCTGACATCTTGGCTCTGCTTCTTATAGGCGATGAAATCATTCTCTATTGTGGTGAAAATAGAAACAAAATAATTGTTGAGGAGGATGGCCAGCCATGTCTCTGTTATCAAAGTCCCATTCACCTCAAGCAAAGCTCTTACACCTTATCTGATCCTATTTCCACTACCACCACACCTCATCCCCCATTTTGGGATTGTGTAACCTTATCTTCCCTTATTGTCTCAATTCATTCTGAGAATTATATCTTAGCTGTGTGTTCCTCACATTTTTGCTATATAGCACTGTAGTATGCTGTTCTGCTCACCTGTCATCTGCCCTTACTTCTGCTTTCTGAATATTTATTTTTTTAGAATGTAAACTGATTACTTAGTTCACTATATAATGGAGGGGGGAAATAATTTTTTTTTTATTTTTCTGCAATTAAATTGTTTCCTTTAATGTCTTCAGAATAAAATTCTTGGACATCCCCATTTTTTGTGAGTCAACTTCCCCTGAAGCATTTTAGTCCATAAAAACTAACTCTTTCTTCTGAATTCTTTGAAATCTGCTTCCCCCCCCTCAAATTTGAGGTGCATTTCAGATTATGCTCAGGTTTTCTGTCTTGTACTATAAACTCTAGATGGAATAGTACATTATTATCTTCCTAGGTTCTCCATCATTTCCACCCATCCACCAGTTCCTTCATGTCAGGGAAAATCAGATCAAGAATAGAATTTCCACCTGTTAGTTCAAAGTACAAAATTATCACTGAAGCTTGTCATGAAATAACTCAATGTCTCCTGATTTGGGTAGAGAAAGAGCTCCAGCATATGTCTGGATAATTGATGTACCCCATCACAATTGTATTTTAATTCTGTGCCAAGGTTATCTTTTTTTTTACCCCCCTTACGCTCCTAATATATTTCCCCTTTTAGTCAAATTGCTGTGTAGTATATTCCAGTGACAAAGTCATTTCTGTTTCTCTCTCCTTTGACCTTCAGCCAAATATGTTTCGTCATCCTTTCTCCTCTGGTTCCAGGATTTCCTAGCAATTCTTACTATGCAATGCTACCAAATACTCAATTTCACTTATCCTGAAACTCAACATCATACAGAAAATACTACAGAGGTGTCAAACATATGGCCCATGGGCCACAGTCTGCAATATTCTGAAGCGCAGGCTACGCGAGATTAAAATGTAATTGGGAAATATTTTTAAATACAATAACAATGGATAACATTACATTTTAAAACCAAGTCAATACTCATCTTGCAGGGATCCTTGTGTATGCTTCTGAGGCCCTTGTTTCTACTTGAGTTTGACCCCACTGACCTATTCTAACCAAGAATCTGCATCCTGGCCCAATTAATTCATTCTCAATGAGCAAATCTTATACATAAGGAGTTCTTGCAGGGTATGTCATAGTAGAAGCCTTCCTCAATGATGTTATCAATAGACATAAATATGCCCATTTTAGAATAGAATTTTAACCTGGGGTTTTGAACTTTAAATATTATATATATATATATATATATATATATATATATATTTGAAAAACTATATTTCAATATTATTATTTTCCTTTGTGATTCTATATATTTTATTTTATAAATTTAAAATCATTATTCCGAGAAGAATCCATAGACTGCCAAAGAGGCTCATGACACCACAAAAGTTAAGAATCCCTGATGTAGGGGCAGCTAGGTGGCACAGTACTGGACCTGGAGTCAGGAGGACCTGAGTTCAAATCTGACCTCAGACACATAACACTCACTAGCTGTGTGACTCTGGACAAGTCACTTAACCCCAATTGCCTCACATACATACATACACACACACACACACTCACACACACACACACATATACACACACATTCCTGATCTATACAGAGATACAATAAAGGTCCCAAGTAAAAATTCCTCATTTTGAAAACTCATTTGTGTTTGTATATTTGTTTTATTTTGCACTAGCCCAGACATGGGAATGACTATTCCAGCTAACTTATGACTAAGCTCTGAATAAAACTATTAGCATAATACTTAATATATGATGATTTGATCAATTTTCTTCTCTAATAATGCTGTTCTCATAAATGATCCTCACCACTAATAGTACAAAACCACACACAAATACACATATTGTGTTCTTGACTCCTTATTCATGTTATGTTTAGAAGCCATCAGATGGAGCAAGCCACTGAAGTTAATTTTAGTTTTAAAATGTTCTCATATTTATTGTTACCTATGCTTGAATATCATATTCATTATAAACTATATCCCTCTACCTTCTGTGTCCAGGATAACTGAGATTTAAAAAGAAAAAAAGAATCATCAAACATAATCAATACATCAACCATGTCCAACAGTATATGCAACTTTCTACACCTATGTTCCCCTTCCCAGCCATCTTTAATAAAGGAGGAAAGTGCATTTTTTTCAGCTTTTCATTCAAATATGCAGAATTTAATATTTTTTAATCTTTACATTTATATTGTTGTCATTACTTATATTGTTTTTATGTTCTAACACAAAAAGTGTCTTTATGGTCCTCTAACTTTTATCTGTGTCAGTTCATCTAAGTCTTCCCACACATTTGAATTCTTCATATGCTTTGTTGTTGCTGTCATCATCTACCACTCAGTTTATCCATTCCCCAGTTTATAGGCCTCTATATTATTTCTAAATCTCTGCTCACACACACACATACTCTCTCTCTCTCTCTCTCTCTCTCTCTCTCTCTCTCTCTCTCTCTCCCTCTCCCTCTCCCTCTCCCCCTCTCCCTCTCCCTTTCTCCCTTCCTCCCTTCCTTCCTCTCTCTCTCTCTCACACACACACACACGTTCCACTGTAAATATTTTAGTATATGAGAAATCTTTTTCTGCCCTTGATCTTTTAGCATATGCTTAGAAGCTGTATTTCTGTCTCAAAGCGCATGAGATTGTAGTCTCTTATTTAGCATGATTGCAAATTTCTTTACAACCAATGAATTTCACTTAAATTAATTTTATTTTCGTGTGAGCCAAAAATGTCAATATCCTATTGCAAGAGATAATGGGGATTCCTATGCAATCAAATCAATCTTGACTATCAAATCAATTGGCTGAGTGAAGGATAAATAAGAATCAAACTATACAACGAATATGTTCTTTTATGTTTCATGAAAAAAAATTGTGAGATATATTTTTGAACCTCAACTTTAGTTAACTTCACCCAATTCTCTTCTAATTCATCTCTCTAAAGCTTTCTACCTGGCGTTTGTTATTTATAGAATTTGGAAACATTAAACAAATTGTGGATTTTTGCTTTGAAATTTCTTTAAAACTAATTATAAGGTTCACTAATTTTATTTTTCCTATAAAAGACTGACCTTCACAGAAGTGAAGTTATTTATCATTGGCCATGCAAGCAATGCACGATTCGCTTAATTAGGCTGAAGACCAACAATCAATGGGCTTTCCACTTTTGTTCTCTTTTCCAGCAGAAAAATCCTGTCCTCCCTGAGCATCTGGCTCCTCTTTTCTGACTTTTAAAAGGATTTTGAAACTCAGCACATTCGGCTAATAGCCAAGCGTCTCTGTTAGTTAATAGGGCTGACTACCATTTAGATTTCACCTAGGCAGTCTGGAGAATAACTCTGTCCTCTCTTCAGGAGAATCTTTGTCCCTACAGCTTTGCTCTTTGTTATTGGAATCAAGATGGGACTCTCTCACAGTCACCATGGAGACCGTCTAGAGACCCAGTCAATCCTCTCTGGGTGATTTCCAGGCCAAGCTGGACGAAAGGCTAGAGTGGAGTGGGTTTTAGAGTAACCTTCAGATGCCTGCAGGTTTTAATTCCGTATTTAGCCCACATTCAATTCAGAATATAGATTAAAGCCTTTAAAACCATGAGGAAGTAATTTCTCTTTATAGAACATCTCTTTCCTAGGTGTTCTTAAATGAATTTCTAAATGTAGTTTATATTTTACTTGAATTTCTTCACAAACTACTATAGATATCTCTACACACATATATGGCTCAAATTTTCCCCCTAAAACACATTTTTGGGGACTTTACAACAGTTTTTAAATGCTAAGGTCATGCATCAATGCAAGCTATTTTCATATTCTTTTAATTGACGAACAAAATCAGCAGACAGTTCTGAAATAATTCATTATAATTACTTTAGAAGTTGAAGAAGGTAAGAAAAAACCATGCTATTTGAGTGCTCATTATGCTTAACTCTACAATAATAATGAAAATATGAAACTGAACTAGGCTCCAAACATATAGCAACTGCCTTATCTCATCACATCCACAACTGCTGGGACACAGCTGCCTCCCATTCAGCAGGCCTGGGAGGAGAATGAAAGTGGCACACAGCTGTGACTCATTGGGGAAGATGGTCGGGGCCAGGGAGGGGAGCTAGTCCCTCCGCCCCAATGTAAAAAGCCACAGGTGTGGGACAAATTGTGGGAACTTTTTGTATGAGCTCAGGCCCTTTAGTTGACCTGCCCTTTATTCAGCTCTGCTGACCCAGATGACGGCCTTGGCTTGTTGTTTCTGCCTGCTCCCTCTCCCTTGGATTCCACTGACTCATTGTTGCTGAATGTAACTGATATATTGACATGCCTCGCTGCCTCTGACCCCTCCTCAGTTCGGTGCTTGACAACCTGGTAACTGACCTCATCCACTAAGCACACAATCCAGCTTCTTGCCTTTGGCTTTTCATGAACTCGGGCTTTCATACTGCCAACCTCTCTTTCCCATGTGATCTGAACTCTCATGGCATCAGGATGCATATCTGTACTGGGCCATGGAAGATTCAATTTCTGACTAGCTCATGAACATTTCTTCTCTTTTCATTCATACTTCCATAGCCTGAGGAGTCTAGAACACATCTCAGACCTGCAGTTCTGTACTGATTAGAACCTGCTCAGGGTTAAAAGGAACTGATGTTGGAGAGAGGAATGAAAAGGAAGGAAGGCACTCATTTGTTATTATTATTATACCTATTATGTCCCAGGCACTATATAAAGCACTCTACAAATCTTATCTTGTTTGAGCTTCAAAACAACCCTGGTGAGGTAGGTGCTATTATTATCCCCATTTTACAGTTGAGGAAACTGAGGTTAACATAGCTAGTAAGTGTTTGAGGTCACATTTAAACTCAGATCCAGCACTCTATCCACTGCACCACCTCAACTGCCTCTTCAAGGATCCAGATCAGTAGGTAAGAAAGCACTGAGCTTCTCTCCATAAGTCCAAGTTAGTAGGCTTAGAAATGCTACATATCAAAGTGGGAAAAGAATTAGTATATATAATTATTGAGTTATTGTCAGTGATTTTTAAAAGATACTGGATACTAAGAGACGATCAATGGGATTGGAGAAAAATGGTGTTCTAGTTTTATTTTTTTAATTAAAAATGAAAGGGATGTACATATTAAATTATGAGCCTATGGCCTTGACTTTTATTCCTAGCAATGTTTTGGAACACATCATTCGGTAATTTGGAACATTTAGAGGAGGAAATAACAATCAGTAAGGGGATTAGTAAAAACAGCAAGAATAAATTGAGAACATACACCAAACTAGCCTCTTTTCCTTCCATTACAAGAAAGTTAAATCAAAGGGTTGCTATACACATAAGATATCTAGATTTCAACAAATTATTTGATCAAGCTAGCATGATATATTATTGGAAAAAATGAAAAGATATGGCCGAGGTTGAATAAACCTCACTAAAGGGCATGGTTAATGTCCAATAGGAGGGAGATCTCCAGTAGAGGGCATTCCTGACTGAGATCAGTGACTTGTACTGATCAATGTTTTCATGAAACTATAGGATAAAGGCACTGATGAAATGTTTATCACATTTTCAAAGGATCCATATTTCTTTAAACAAATATTCGATCATGCAAAACAAATGTCCTTAATGGTTACATGAAAGCATTATATGTGTATGTCTATATACATACACACACACATACACCATATATATCACACACATATTTGTTTATAGGTAAACATAATGTATATACATATATGCACATATATATTCATATAAAATATACTTATATATGTATATATACTCACACAAATAACTTTGAAAGCTTTAGGAATTAATACAGTGGCCATTGGTGATTCCAGAAGACTGACAATGAGCACATTATCCATTACAAAGAAATGATGGATATGTGTGTGTGTGTTTGTGTATGCTTTAATTGATATGGCAATTCTATCAAGTTTAGGCGATGTGGGTGAGCATTGCCAGCATGTAAAATAGCCCTTATAAATACGGAGTAAGGAGATATATTTTATTTCTTGAAAAGCAGAGTGACTGGAACAAAATATGAAATCATCTTTAAATGTCAAAAATATATTTTTAAAAGAAATTTAAATAATTATAAGGAGAACTTTAAACCTTCAACTGTCATGAATTAAAGTCACTTGGATAATAAATAGAATTCCCTTATCTTAACGCTCTGTCCAACAATGACCTAGAAGAATCATTTTCATTGGGGGCAATCCTAGGGACAATAGGGAGCCACTGAAACTTCTTGAGCAAAGTAGTGACATTCTCAGACGTGTTTAGTAATACCAGTTTTGTAGTGAAGTGCAAGATGGATTAGAGAAAAGAATGACAAGGCAGGGTAGTCAATTAGGAGGTTATTATAATTATCTAGGCCAGAGTTATATAGATTTGGAAATCAGCTACATAGAGATGTTGATTGAACCAATGAGAGCTGAGGAAATCACCTATGAAGAAGAATTAGAGTTCTTCTGTTTATCCCTAGAAGCCTAGAACTAGAAATGTTAGATGGAATTTTCAGAGAGGCATATTTCAAATCAGTTAATTTCCTAATGGGGGCCATCTCCAGTTGTCCTGATCTATATCTTGGCACTAGACCCAGATAGCTTTGGAGGAGAAAGTGAGGCTGGTGACTTTGCACAGCCCTCCCTGGCTTAAATCTAATTCACTTGCAAGTCATGGCATCACTTTCCTGATGTAATGGTCCTCGAATGTTGTCCTGAAGGACAACAACAACAGCAACACTTTTCATAATAGTGTTATTCAAAAGAGAAGTGGCTGTTTTAACAAGTAGTGAATTTGGAGTAGTTAGGTACAAAACTGGCCTTGAAGTCAGGAGGACCTGAGTTCAAATCTGGCCTCAGACCAAACACTTGACGCTTACTAGCTGTGTGAGCCTGGGCAAGTTGCTTAACCCCAATTGCCTAAAGATAAAAAAAAAAAATAAGAAGAAGAAGAATAAAAAAACAAGTAGTGAATTTACAATCATGGGGTATTTTAGTGAACTGGAAGGTGCTGTGGGAATAAGATCAAAGGATTAAAAAAAAAGCAAGAGAAGGAGAATGTTGATTAAAGATCGGTAAAGATAATGATCCTTCTAGGTCATTGTTAGAGTGTTAAAATAAGGAAATTCTATTTATTATCAAAGTGACTTTAATTCAGGACAGTTGAGGATTTAAATTTCAATTTACAATTAAGTTTCTTTTAAAACACTTTTGGAGACTTTATGCTATTGAAATCTACCAAATGTGTACATGTATGTGTGAATATATATATATATATAAAATATGCAAACATATATGTCTGTATAATAAATCAATCTATCACTATTTTCATTTCAATCATTGGTTCAAATTATCGTTAATCCTTTATCATAAAGCAATTTAGAATTTTTTTAAAAAAGAATGGTAACTTTTCTATTTTCATTATCAAATTTGGGGAAGAGAAGTATGCCACTTAAGAAGGCACAGATTAATACATATGGGTGCAAAAGTTCTTTATTAGCTAATTACTCTTACTCACAAAAATGCCTCAGCAAAACAAATTCCAAGAATCAATTCTGTCAAGTCCCTTTGCTTGTCTGTTTCGATAAAATTTTAGGGATGGTGACTGATTTTGATTAAATCGGGCACACTATTAAAGGATACCGAGATATACTTTAAGTTGTACTGAAAGGTCAACCTGCCATTTTCAAATAAAATGGCAACACGTTCTAATTTTCAAAGGGTGTAATATCTGCTGTGATGACATTGCTGGATGATGTTAAATTTAAAATTTAAATCCTTTGAGGCTATATTGTTTTCCATGCGACCAAACTAAACAATATGTCAGTAAAAACAGACATACACACACACACATAACACACACACAGAAAGGGTGGGTCCCATTCAGACTACACTGGCATCTTGTAGAAGTTAAGACTCTTTCAAGTTTAAGTGTATCATTTAGAACCTTGTAAAGGATGCAAAGCATGGAATAAGTTAATGCCATTTTCATTTTTTGAAAAATGAGTGGTTTGGAGCACTGAGCAGAAGGAGAGATAATGAATTTGATTCCAGGGAACAGATTAATATATTTTTAAATCTTTTCCTCCCCACTCTCATTTGCAGACAAACGGGAGTGAGAAATATTTGGGGAAAGTACTTAATAATCATCAGAAGTTAGGAGGAGTTTTCTCAATGGTGGGACAGAGTGCTCTATCAGGATGAGTGTCCTAAGGAAAAGGTACTAGTTTGCCCAGGGCCTTCTTTTACCAAGAGGTGACAGGCCACAGAGCTGTGTCCCCAGGGGATCATAACTGAACAGGTTTATGTCAGTTTTAGGGTAATTTTGCTGAAAAAGCAAAACAATATACCAACTAAGTACTACACCTGAGTCTGGATCAGAAAAAAGGGAGACTGCATAAATAAGAGTGGAGCTAGGAGAGTGGAAGTATGGGAGAAGGGCAAAGAAGGGGGCCTGCTGGACTCTGGTAATAAATTGTAGGACATTTGGGAAGAGAGCATCAGTGAAGGTACGGAGATGTTAAAACCTCATAGACTACAGAGACCAAAGCAATAATCCATCAAGGTAATTTCTCACCTTGGGTTCCCTCTTGCATCTCCAACATCTCAAAGGATGTTAATAAGTATCTTAACTGATTTTTGTACTGGCAAATGTTTAATAACTGTCAAACTTTTAAAAAAAATCATGTGACATACATTACAGTTTAATCTTCATTATTAATATTTTATCCATCAGTTCCTTAAGTCTTGACAATCAACAAAACAATAAATCAAATCTTGATTTGTAGTGTTTGTCTATTTCCTAGATGTAATTATTCACACTAAAAATTTAACAGTGGATTCTTATGATCCTATTCTAGCTGTTTCCAGAAGACACATGTACAAAACTGTACTCATTATTTTTCCCAACATCTTTCTAACTTCTCTGTTGCTGTTGAGGGTACCAATATCTTCACTGTCACCCACTTCACAAGCTAGGCTATATCCTTGACTCCTCACTCTTACACCCCATCCAAGCTATTGCCAAGGTCTGTCACTTTTCATCTTTGTAATATCTCTTGTATATGCCCCCTTCTGTCTTTTTGCCACTGCCCTGGTGCAGGCCCTCCTCAGCTCATGCCTAAATTATTGCAAAGGGCTGCTAGTTGGCCTCTCCAACACAGGTGTCTTCCCAATATAATCCATCTTCCATTCAGATATCAAAGTGATCTTTTTGAATTACAGGTCTTAGCATGCCATTCCCCTATTCAATAAACTCCGGTGTCTCCCCATCAGTTCTACAAACAAACCTTGTGTGTTACTTGTAATGCTAATTCTCCTATGTTCATTATACTGAATGATTTGAGTCATATAGCCTCTCCTGAAGGGGAAAAATTGATGTTAAAAGATGGCTTTTTGTAGAGATGAGGAAATTGGAAAGGATTTGAACTCACATCTGGGGTAGTGACTGTATGTTTATCACCTAAAAACCAGCCTAGCTAAGTTGAAAAGGCTCATTATCAGAAAGTTGGCCACTAAATGAAAATTCACAATGACTATGATTCACAAAGACCATTTGTTGAGACATGGAAGGGTTATTAATATGACAACATGATATTGTGAAAATGGCACTGAATTTGGAATTAGAGGACTTGACTACCTGTGGAACCATTAGCAAGACATTTAACCACATTGAACTCTTTGGTACAGTGGAGTTATTGAGCTAAACTCTCTGTAAGGTTCTTTCCAGTTCTCAATCTAAAAAGTACTCACAACAATGGAATCAAAGATGTTTTGATGTACTGAATAAAAGAGCATTAGAGATGGAAGAGAACTTGGTAATATAACCCAACCTCCTACATATACAGGGGCAGCTAGGTAGTTCAATGGATAGAGTACGGGTCTTGGAATCAGGAAGATTTCATCTTCCCAAGTTCAGATCTCCCTTCAAACGCTTTACTAGCTGTGTGATCCTGGGCAAGTCATTTAACCCTGTTTGCCTCAGTGCTTCATCTGTTAAATGAGCTGGAGAAGGAAATGACAAACTACTCCAGTATCTTTGCCAAGAAAATTCCAAATGGGGTCTTGAAGAGTCAGACATGACTGAAACTCTTCAATAATAACCTATGTTATAGACAAGGAAACTGAAGAACTGAGATGAAAAGACCTCCTAAATAGTTTCTCTATCTCTAATATGCTTCCTGAGGAGCTATATTTTACTTTTGTCTTTGTATCCTTAATACCTACCCATAGCGCATCTTTAATAGCTGCTAGCTGATTGAGCCGATGATGGAAGTGACTCACCCAAGGTCATATAGCTAGTTGTTGTGTCTGACAAACAGTAGCAACAGCTGGCTATATGGCCTTGGGCTAGTCATTTCCATCATTGGATCAATCAGCTAGTAGCAAATCTGCACCTAGAACCCAGAACTTTATGTTCCTTTTCAATGTTCTTCCTACATGACCGATGCAAGTATACAGAAGAGATACAGTGGGACTGCAAGGGGGTGATGAGGAGGAAGAGGAGAAAGTTGAAAACTCCCACTTAGGTAGTGATTTCCAATTTACAAGTACTTTCCTCAAAATTAAATAGTGCAAGTATTATGATTCCCATTTTAAAAGTGGTAACCCTGATGCTCCAATTGCTGATGTGATATATACAAGGTCATATGGTAAAGTAATGGATAATAGGATCGTAGTTCTCACTTGGGAACGGGCCTTCAAGACAATCTAGGTTTAATCATTCATTTCACAGTTGAGGAAGCTTAGGCCCAGGCATGTGAAATTGCCTGCCCAAGAAAGTAAATGCGCACATAGGTAGTAAATGTCAAAAAGCAAGATTTGAACCCAGGTCCTCTGACTTTAGAGTCATAGTTCTTTCCAATTCACTGCAGTAAGCTGAGTCTTGAATCAATGTCTTCTGATTCTAAATGCAGGATTTTGTTTTCAAGTGAAGAAGTATATACCCTGGAATGGATAATACATGAAAATGCAAGGGGTCTTAGATTGCAAGTCTATGGAGCTCCCTTCAATGATATAGATTTCAACCCAAGGATGACAGTAGGTAAGGTCCTTGGGGTAAATAACATTTAAATGACTTATCCAGGATCACAAAGCTAATAAGTAGCAGCAGCAGGATTCAAACCTAGGTTTCCTGAACCCCAAACCTAGGACTCTATCCGCTCTGCTACTTTGCTTTTGTAGAAAGCAGTAGAATTGAAAACTAGAGGATATGTCGGAGATCATCTATTACAGTCATATCACTTTACAGATGATGACAAAAAGTTCAAAAGGTGAAGGGCCTAGACCAAAGTCACACTGGTATTAATGGAAGAGATATTACAAAATTAAAAAAATGTTTCCGACAATATGTATTTGGAACATTAAGATTTTCTGACTGAATAATGGAGGTGACAATTGCATATTTCAGGGCAATCTGAAACTTGTTTTGTATTCTGAATCTTGTCTACTCCATTCCTGATAAAGTGACCTTGGCCAAATCACGCAACCAATCTGGATAGGAGAAATTCCAGGGGTAGAAAATGAAAATCTTAGTACCTTCCCATATGTACCTCGTAGGCAGATAATAAGGGAAAATATGATAAACTCATAAGCACTTTGAATGCCTGAGGAACAAGCATTATGTAAAGCAAGGAATATTCTATTACTGTGTTTCAAAAGAGTCATATGTCATCAGGATGGTTACTCCCTCTAACTACACAGATCACAACTCCTCTAAGCTTTCCTAGACAGGTTTTGTGAGTTGCTGTGTTGAACAAAAATCATTACCTGGGGGCCTATCTTCTGGTGATGAGCCTCTTAACTTAGCTGAGCTAGGCCCAGATGACAGACACAGTCCATCACCAGCCCATACCCAAAACCTTGCTAGCTTGTTAAGACCTGTCAGATCTTGTATTCTGCTGGCATAGCATTTGAGAGCCTAGAGTCACCTGGATGATGAGGCAAATGAGGAGAAGCTTAGAGGAAAGAGGTAAATTGTATTGGAATTCTATTATTCTATTCAGGTCTATAAGGTCATAGCTACATTCAGCTCTTGGAAAGAAAGAAGGAGCAATTACACAAGGAAGGGGGTGAAGAGGGTGAGGCTTAGGAGGGAGACTAAAAGAGAAGGGGGCAAAGAAGAAAGAGATATGAAGAGAAAGGGACTGGAAAGCAGAGGGGCATAGAAAGAAGGAGGGACTAGGAAAAAGAGGGAGAGAGAAAGAGAAAGAAAAAAGAAAAAGGAGAGAGAAAAAGAGTAAAAGAGAAACAAAGACAGAGACAAAGAGATATAGATACAGAAAAAGGCAGAGATGGAAACAGAGAGAAAGCATGCAATTCTCTTTGGCAAGAGCAGGAAAATCAACAGCCCAGATTAAACTTCTGATGATACTTTTCTTCTAGAATATTTTAGATAAAAGAATATGTGGAGAAGTCTCTTGCAGACCTCAGTGTTCATGGATTTGCCATGAACTGGGAAATATTTTATCCTGTTTAGAGTTTATCCACTTCGTTAATAAAATTCGAAAAAGAAATGCAATGTAAATGAACATTTGTATTTAGACCATCTGGTTTGATGCACATAAAATGAATATATTATGATGATGATTATTATTACAAAGATCAAAGGGAGAAAACTGTTTTAAAAATTTTTCCCAGTAAAGAAATGTTTACGCAAGGTAAAAACATTTTTTTTGGCCAGAGAAAATGTAACCTTAAAATATCAGCAGTATTTAGACATCATTTGTTCGCTAGAGCAATGTATCATATAGTTATTCTTTTTCCTGCTCCCCAATAATCCATTGGCATTAAGCACAGGACAGCTGGTAGTATCATTTGGCTCATTTTATAAGTGGTCTAACAGCTTCCCTCTCCCCCACCCCATTTCAAAGACAACAGCTGGTGACAGCACAACCAATGTAGAATCCAGGTGCAATTTAAATACTATATTTATATGATTATCATGTGTACCACTCCCAGCTTTCTATGCTCAAAAATATTTATAGCAGCTCTTTTTTGTGGTGGCAAAGATTTGTAAACTAAGGGGATGTCTATCAATTGAGGAATGTCTGAAGAAGTTATGGTATATGAATGTGATGTAATACTATCGTATTATAAGAAATGATGAAGAGGATGGTTTCAGAAAAACCTGGGAGGACTTACATGAACTCATAAACGTGAAGCGAACAGAACCAGAACACTCTACAAAGTAACACTAACATAGTAATGATAATCAGCTGTGAAAGACTTAGTAACTCTGATCAATACAATGACCGACCACAATTTCAAAGGAGCCATGATCAAAAAAGCTATCCATCTACACTTAAAGAAGAGATACACTCAGAAAGCAGATTGAAGCCTGTGTCTTTCCTCTCTTTCTCCTCCTTTCCTTTTTACTCCTCTTCCTCCTTTCCCTTCTTCTCCCTCTCCCCCTTCTCCTCCTCTCTTTTTTCCATGGCTAATGTGGAAATATATTTGCATAACTTCAAATAAATGAGTATTTCTTACCTTCTCAATGTAGGGAAGGAGGTGGAGGGAGGGTGAAAATATGGAGCTGAAAAATTTTCAATAGAAATTAATTTTAGAATAGAAATAAAATTCCATAGATAGAAGAGAAAGAAAAGAGACTAAAAACTAATGAAATAACACACAAAACTAAAATATCTTTCTTAGAAAAAGATTCATAAAATAAACAAACTTAGCTAAACTATTCAGAGAAAAAATAAAATTTCAAAAAAAAGAAACCCCAAGAAATAATTAACAAGATAAAATCACAAAAGTGAATAAACAAGATTACTAGAACATACTATACACAATTATAAGCTAACAAACCTGAGAATTAAAAAATAGTCAGAGGTTTCCTATAAAAATAGACCCACACAATAATAGAGCACAATTGAATCCTAAACAACCTTATTTTCAGAAAATAAAAACTGAACTAGCTATAAGCAATCAGCCAAAGGTCAGGATGGAGGGAAGTCTTGTCCAGAGACATTACAAATGAATTATAGAAAATATTTAAACATCAACTAATACATATGCTATACAAATGAAGCTGAAAAAAAGAAAGAAATCACAACCAAATGTCTTTAATGGGATAAATATGGTCCCAAAACATAAAGTTGGGTGGAATAAACCAAAGAAAAAAAAAAGAGACCCCTATCACTAACAAATATTGATACAAAAAATCCATACAAAAATACTAAGTAAAAATACTGGAGTAATATTTCTAAAAACATTCACTATGACCAATTGAATTTATAAAATATATTAAATATATTTTATAAAATATATATTTAAGTATATAAATATACTTATAAATATATTTATATTTGTATATTTATATGTAAATATATAAAATATATTCAATATATAATAAAATATATTCAAATCCTTCCCTCTGCCCCAAAACCTAAGAAAAAAATTTCTGTCTTGGTAAATTACCTAAAGTTTAGGAGAAGTATAACACTCAAAAATATAAAGAGTAAAAGGGATAAAAGGACTTTCCTGTTCACAACTTCTTATACACCTCCAGAATTTAACAGTTCTTCCAACAAAAGCCTATTCCTCCTGACTCTCAATCTCCAGTCATCTTGGAGGCAGCCTCAATCACTGGAAACTAATTGCAGAATTATTCTCTGTTTTCTCAGCAAATGACTAGATAATTTGTCTACTGCCATAGAAGCCCCTCCTTTTACAAAAGTTCACACCCTATAAAATAATGGAGTTTATTGAGAAAGTAATCAAATATATCAAAGGTTCTCCTGATCACCCTTATTATATCTGTATTATATAGTCCTATCAAAAAGGACTTGTACAGTGACCTTTATTCAAATATGCAGCATGACAAAGAGATTCATCAAATATGAGGGGCTTTGTTTTAGTAGGTGGGGATGAACAATCCAAAGATTTCCCAGTACATTTTCCCTACTATGATGAGAACAACATGTCATGCCATCCAAATGATAGAGGCATTCTCCAGCACAGATTGTTTTCTTTGGTACTGATAAACATGGAGGAATTAAAGCAGGAAACATTTATTCAAATTGACCACTTAGGACAGGAGACAAATCCAAGAAAGCAGATTCCAAAAAGTTTAGGACATTAATAGGAAACATTTCATGGTAAGAATGTCTGAGATGCTTTTTAAACAAATAGTCCAACAGACATGAGAAAAATCTGTGCCAAGGCATACAAAGTTCAGGAAACAATGAAATAATATTTTTAAAATATTTTATATTTGCTTAGCACTTTCTAGCTTTCAGAGGACTTTGACATAGATTTTCTCATTTGATTCTCATACTGACTATGTTAAATTAATGGGGAAGCTGATACTATCTTCCTTTTACAGATGAGAAAACTGAGGCTCAGAGATGTTAAATTATTTGACTGTAGAGGACACTAAACCACTGAAATCTAAGTTGGGAAAAGCCAGAACAGTACAGAGAGTAGGAAGTATAGATAGGACAGAAAGTAAAAATTATGATAAAGCATAAAAGAGATTTACCCCCTCCAGAAAAAATCCTATAGTATTTTTTCAAGCATTTAGTATTAACAGAGAGGGGAGCAAAGGGAATATGCATTTATTGATCACTACTATGTTCCAAGTACTATGCTAAGTGCTTTACAAATATCATTTCACTTGATCAAGAGGCATAATCCTTCAATAACTTGAAGACTTCAATGATCTATGATTTCACCAATGATAGTGCTGCCTCTATCTATCACCCTGAAAATATCCTTTAACTTGTCAGATCATCTTCAAGAATTGTCATGATTTTTAAAATATCATCATCATGAAACCAACCTGGTAATGTTCCTTCCAAATCTTAGAAAGGCTGGTCCTCAGATGGCAGTTTGTACAGGTTTTTATTAAGTCCATCCTAGAACACTTTCTAGTTTTGTAGGACCCACAAGCAGAACCAAGAATTAAACTCCAGAACCAGTGATCATTCTATTGAGAAAAAAAAAAACGACCCCAGTTTTAGTGATCATTCTATTGTATCACTGTGTATCTTCACAGAAAGGGGCTAGGGCAAGGGTTCTTAACCTTGGACCCAAAGAATCAGTGGCTAGATTTCAGAAGGTTTGTAAACTTAGATGGGGGAGGGGTGACATCTTTATTTTCACTCAACTCTAACTGAAATTTAGCATTTTCTTCAATTGTGAACCTAGATAACAAGCATTCTGAAAATGAGAGCACAGGCTTCACCAGACTTCTGAAAGGTCCATGAACCAAAAAAAGTTAAGTGGCCTAAGCCATGTTTGCCTCTCAAAGAAGTGCCACTTCTGACAATCATGAGTTGATTGGACAAATGCTTTCCTGATCACCCCATTACAAAAAAGTATTAATCTTAGAGGTTGATTAGAGGTGTTCCTCTCTCAAATAATCTTTAACCACTTTTGCTGTAATTTTGTTAGGCTGTGTGTGGATTTGTTGTTCTTTATAATTACATCAAACATTCTTGCCACAGGAGTTAGGTCCCACGGAAGGAAGATGGTCAATGTTGTTCTAGTTGTGGGAGACATAAATAAGTTTTCCTTACCAGCTATCTATATTTTCTAAAACCCTACTAATGTAATTTGGAGAAACTATAACTGGCGTGGGCTTAGAGGGAGAACTTTTCTAGGCTCAAATCATTCCTCTATCACTGTTGGATGTGTGACCCTGAGTAAATCACTTAACTTCTCTAGAGGGACAATTCTCTGACTCTAAGTTGCAAAGAAGGTACCAAACTGCATTTATAGAGGCAATTTCTTCACCTGGGAGTTACTTATACAGATGATGGCATGGCCTATTTCCCATCCCTCTATTATGAGAGATAGCATGACATAGTGGATAAAAAGCCAGCCTCAAACCCAGGAAGGCCTGGATTCAAATCCTGCCTCTGATATGTACTAGTTTTGTGAACATGGGGGAATCATTTAACTTCTCAATCACCTGGGTAACTTTCAGAAACTGTAAGTTTCAAAGAAGGTATTGGCCTACATTAGTAGAGAAAACTTTCTCACTGAGAGGTTCCCCATACCATTGAAATCATAGGTCTAAGCGCTATGTTGTTGTTTAGTCGTTTTCAGTTGTATTCCACTCTTTGTGATCCCATTTTGGGGTTTTCTTGGCAAAGATACTGGAGTGTTTTGCCATTTCCTTTTCCAACTCATTTTACAGATGAGGAACTGAGGCAAATAGAGATTAAGTGACTTGTCCAGGGTCACACAGCTAGAGTCTGAGATCAGATTTAGTTTCCTCAACTGTGAAATGAGGATAATGACAACACTTACCTCATAGGGTTGTTAGAAAGATCAAATGATATATTATAAAGTGTTTAGCAAAATGCCTAGCACATAATAGATACTATATAAATGCTTTTTCCCCTTCCTTTCTCTTGCTTTATCCATATTTATATCTATATGTAGTTAAACAAAAATCTATAGTCCTTTTAAAATTAATTTATATGAATCCTAAAGGAATCATAGAATTTTAGGACCTGAAGGGAACACTATGGGTATCTAGTCCTATTCCTACCAGGGGGGAAAAAGGCAACTCATTTTACAGTGTATCTGAGAAATGGCCATTTATCTTTGCTTGAAGACTCCCAATGAAGAAAGTCCCCTGACTTTAGTTCTGCCCTCTGGGGCCAAAAAGTCTAATCCTTCTTTTAGGTGAAAGCCCTTCACATACTTGAAAGTAGTTACAACTTTCATATACCAAATACCTTTTCTCACCAGGTTGAGAATCACCAATTCCTTCAATCAATTATTAAATGGCTTGAACTCAAGATCCTTTGACATCTTATTTGTTGTCCTCCCTATACCCTTTACCTTATCCATGTCCTTAAAACATGGTGCCCAGAAATAAACATGATACTATGAATATGGCCTGACCAGGGAAGGCTACAATTGGTCTATAACCTTTTATTCCTGGAAGCTATATCTCTAAATAAAGCCCAAGATTTTGTTAGCTTTCTTGGCTGACAGTCCCCACTGCCAATTCGTATTAAACATGCAATCTACTAGTGCTCCCCCACCCCTCTTTTTTTTCAAGGAAACTGTTTCTTAGGCATACATCTTGCAGTCTAGAACAAGAAGAATAGGAAGCTGAGATGTGGGGGAATGGAAGAAGAGCAGGGATTTAAAATTATGTGAGATCCTAAAACTATCTGGATCCTAGATTTCTTCCACCCTTATCAACTTTATTTTTTTTTAAAATCTAATCATCATTTATAGAGAATAGTGATTCACTGAAGGGATCTATCTTAGGAGTCATTTAGCTCAACTCCTGTCTTTTACTTAGGAAGAAACTGGGGAGTGGAAACACAATAACTTGCCTATAGTTCCTCAGTTCATAAGCAGTAGGGCTGAGATTCGGACCTGAGCTATTGGAATCTTTGGATTCCACATCCAATCCCTTTCCCAATGTATCATTCTTCCTATTGTCAGGTTATTCTTTCTAAATTTAGGACTTCTTAAGTATCTTTGTTAGCTCTCACTGCTCAACAAGACCCTAAAGCCTAGAATTACAGATTTAGAGCTGGAAGGGAACTCAAGAGGCCTGAGGTGTCTAACTCCTTCATTTTATAGATGGGAAAACTGACATTCTGAATGGGAAAAGTGAGGCAGCTAGATGCTAACTCAGAGCAATGGACTTGGAGTCAGGAAGACCTGATTTCAAATCAACTTAGTAGTTGAGTGATTGTGGGCAAGTCATTTAACCTGTCCCAGCCTCTATTTCCTCAGATGTAAAATGGGGGTAATAAGAGTACCTACTTCTTAGGGTTATTATGAGGATCAAATGAGATAACATATGTAAAAGTTTTTTTGTGATCCTTAGGGTGTTATACGCATGTAAGCTCCTTAGAAAGTGACTTCCCCAGGGCCATGTAGGTAATGTGACAAAGTCAGGTTTGTTGTAGTTTGATTATTTTTCAGTTGTGTCTGACTCTTCGTGACTCCTTTTGGGGTTTTCTTGGCAAAGATCCAGGAGTGGTTTGTCATTTCTTTCTCCAACTCATTTTACAGATAAGGAAACTGAGGAGAGCAGGGTTAAGTGACTTGCCCAGCATCACTCAGCTGTGTGTCTGACAAAGCGAGGGATTTAATCCAAATCATCTGGACATTACTTTACCACATCATCTCCTATAATAGTCAAATTCCTTTGCTTTAACATTCAAGTGTTTCCATGAACCCATTGAACCTACACATTCTCTAGGTGAGTGAAATTGAACTGCTGGCTATTCCCCAAATGTACTTAGAAACTTCACACCTTTATGCATTTGATTACATAATCTCTTCAATCAGGGATATATTCTCCATCATCTCTTCTTGCTGAGAGATTGATTGATATTTTAATAAATTGTGTGTATGACTTTCTTCTACCTTAGATTATATTTTGGAGGGCAAGTATATTTCTTCATCTTTGTACCCTTCACAACAATTAGTAGTGTTTTCATAAATATTTTTTTAATAACTGAGCAACTGTTTATTGGATAACACTGGATGAATCATTATTCTTTTATAAATGATGATGAAATTTAAAAAAATTAAACTTGATAAAAGTGGAAGAAATCTAGGATCCAGATAGTTTTAGGATCTCACATAGTTCTAAAATCCCTGCTCTTCTTTCATTCCCCCTCACCTCAACTTCCTATTCTTCTTGTTCTAGAATGGGAAAAAAAAGACATAAGGGAAAAAAGAGGAAAAAATATAAAAATTATGAAATAAAGTGCTTTCATTTTTTCACTTCTGTTTACAATATAGGCCATCATCATATTATTTATCAAAAAGAGTCCTCCTGATCCTTATTTCTTATTCTTATGTTTTCCTACAATACTTTGCCACTTTGTCTACTGATTCCAGATGGGTATTGCATGTGCTGTTAGCCATTATATTTTCCACTGTTTGGAATCTTCATGTTAACCCAGTAACATCTGCCCAACTATTATATCTTCTTTAATCCAATATCATTCATGGTTACACGCAACATTGCATGCATGACTTTAACTCCATCTATCAATTTGAGATTTAGGGAAATACTTTAAAAATGTTTAAGGATAAGCCTGAAAGCTTTGTTTTGACTCCGAAAGCTTATATTTGTTTAGTTTCTGATTCTGATTTACAAGAATTCAGACACTCTAAGATATACTATATATACATGGCAAGATTTGAACTACATATTTAAAGTAATCACTTAAAGTAATGTTAAACAGTCTGAGAGATAGCGTGGCATCTTAAATACTGAGCTAGGTTTGGATTCAGGAAGGTTTGGTTTTGAATTCTGCTTCTATCACATGCTGGCTCTTTGACCATGGGCAAGTCATTTAACCTCTGAGTGTTCCAATCAACTCTCTAAAACCAGTCTGTGTGAGAGTGAAAAGTTGAGGAGTTTCCATACCAGGATTTTTCTATACCTTTGATTTTGCAGATCCAGGAAATGTCCTCCTCCCCCCAGTAGACAAATAAACAAAAAAACAGTGTATGAACCATCATACGATGACTGAAAACTGAAGAAAACTGTGGGTTTAAGTCCAAACTGCACAAAATTTAGATTGCACAACAAACTTTCCTGGGAATGCAAGGTCCTTGTGCTAATTCTGACTCTGCTGCTATCTCATCCCCATTTGTGGACCTGAGACCATATTATCAAATGAGGGATTTTGATTAAATGAGCTTTAACCAAGTTCTGAAACTGTATAGATCTATGGATAAAACTATTATTACTAAAACTGTAGTCTTTGTTAATATTAGCTGAGAGGTAATTGTTGACAGAGAGTTTTACAAGTTTGACCTTTTACCAAATTCTTCCATTTACTTAAAATTCTAGACATATTTGTAAGGAACCACTATTATATCATATTAATCAAGATTAACCTTCATTCTTGGAGAAGGGTGTGAATTGTAATTATAGATTTAATAATACAGAGTTGATTAATCTAGGTAATTAAATTAATTATAGGTTCAATAAATATAGATTTAAGGAAACACTTTATTAAAGAATTAGAGGTCTATGGTATCTCTGGTACAATACCTACTAACAGGACTTTAAAAGAAAATTTAGCACCACAAACTCTATATGACCAAGCAACATTAAGGTGGGGGTAGGTAGACAAATGGGGTTAGACTCCAACGATTAGGTGAGATAGAGACCCTGGCACATCATTCCAGAGGTCATTTCTCCAGAATGGGTCCCAATTCCATCCCAACTCCCAAAGAGAACAAGATTGTTATTGGGTAGTTTTCTATTTAAAAAGACCTTAGCTCATAGTTATCAGTATACACTTGGCATCCAGGAACCTTGATTGGTGGAGCTGGACTCGTAAGCCTTAGATCAAACAGATACCTGCTTTTGAGGAGAAGTTCGAAAGAAGGATTAACCTCTTCCCCACCTCCTGAATCCTCAAAATAGGATTGAAAGGGACTGAAAGGAAGTAGAAGAATATAGTGCAAAGAATAGTTCAATTCCTCTGAAGGATAGGTAGCTTGGGGGATAGAGAACTGGACTTGGAGTGAGGAAGACCTGAGTGCAAATGTGATCTGACTAGATGTGTAACCCTGGGAAAGTCACTTCCCCTCTGCCAGTCTCAGTTTGCTCATCCATAAAATCAAGATAATAATAGCACCTATTTACCAGGGTTATTGTGAAGATAAAATCTGATAATATTTTTAAAGCTCTTTGCAAACTTTAAAGTGCTATATAAATGTCAGCTATTATTACTATTCATTTTATTAGTATTAATTAGTATTATTATATATTATCTATATAATATATTATATATTATGACCTCATCAGACAACTGACAACTATAGCTGTCCAAAGTTCTTTCTCCTATTGACCACAAACATGCTTTCTTCTGTCTTCACTGAACTAAGATTCTCACTCTCACAGGTTCTCAATCAGGTGGCTGGGAAGAAGAAATACATTTTCTTATTTGAAACAGAGCTGGTCCTCAAATAAAATCTGGTATTTTAATTTCTTCTAATAATGTTTGCAGGTTGCAGAATATTAAGAAAATTCAGCCAGCCTTGAAGAGTAATTCATTTTGATAAGAGCTCACCATGGATCTCTGTAAACTGCCAAGTTAGCTCTCTGGAGCAGGCCTTATCAATAAAGGGAGAAGGGGGTTGGACAACATAAGCTTTAAGTTTGGATAGTGGATAATTTAGAAGGCATTGGAAAATCAATGAAAAGTATATTAAGAATACATCTATTTGTATAGCAAATAATTGGAGCAATTCTTAACATACACAAAGAAAATGAATGCCTTTTGTGCAAATAGTATACTGTACTTCACACAAACAAATGACACCAATGTCTTTTTTGTCAGTAGGAAATATACCATGCGTCCTTGTACTCAAGTTTCTTTTACTAAAAATGAGAGAGTCACACTAGATTATTTATAAAATCCCTTGCAGTTTGAAGCATCTATAATTCTTTCCCATTCTATCCCTATTCTCTCACCTATTCCCTTTTGTGGTTTACATAACATGTCTGTGAAATGGAAAGTCAATGTTTAGGGTCAAGGTGCAAACATTTTCTTTGTCCTGAGATAATTTGGTCAGCATGAAAATCAAAATTCAGACTCTGACCTGTGTTTTAATTAGCCAGGACTACCAATGCAACATATGGTCACAGATAATAAGAGTTAAGAAACATTACATATATTTATGGGGAAAATACTTCCATGGCAAAATATAGAGATTTATCAAGGATGGAAAGGAAGTGAAATATCATTTAAACCAATATCCTGTTCAAATTATGACTTACTTTTTCAAGAATTCATGTGAAAACTCACACATTCTGTTTAAATCCCTCTATTGACAGATTCAGTAGCTTTCAAAACAAAACAAAATAAAACAAAAACCAACTGTTTTTGACAGTTGTATTTTTAAAAAAAGTCCTTCCTGATATTGAACCAAAATCTACTTCCTTGTAACTTTTGTCCATTAGTATTAGCTCTCCTCTCTGGAGACATACAGAACAAATTGAATACTTTCTCTCCTCTCACTCTCTTCTTAACCTCCTGCAGTTTGGCTTCCAGCCCTCCCATTCCATCAAAACTGCTCTCTCTGAAGTTACCAATAATTTCTTTGCTGGCAAATCTAAGACATACATGTTAATGTTTTGAGTCAGTGACATACAACAGTGAGGTATCATATGTTTAAAATGCATTCTTCACCCAATTTATTTTTTTAAATGTAAATGACTGGGTCAAACGTTTTTGAAAATTTTGAATGATTTGAAATATTTGAATAAAACTATTATGCACCTTATACAACTTCTCTTCTCCCATGAAAATTTCTATGCAAATAAGGATTATTTCTTTCATACTCAATTCAATAAATATTCATTAAGCTCCTACTCTGTTCCAGGCAGTGTGCTTAGTACTGGGGAGACAAATAAGAAAAAGGAAAAAAAGACAGTGCCTGACCTCAAATAGTTTACAATATAACAGGGGAAGATGATGCACAAAAGGAAGCTGGGGTGAGGGGTTGAGGGTGAGAAGAACTGGGGGTTACTCTGCATAAGGTCATTTTGTCCCTTGTGGTTGAAACCAGGCAGAACTACAGATGGAGAGTGGTTTGAGTTGGAAATCCAATTTATGCTCTCCATAACGGAAATTTCAACTGACGAGATTTCTGTTCACTTATCATCCTGGTTAGCTTTTCCTGTATGTGCTATTGCTTATCATTTCTCTGCTAAAAAGGGGCAACTGGAACCCAACATAATACATCAGAAATCCAACCAATGAAGTGGGACTGTCACCTTTTTTCTGAATGTTTAATTTTAATAATTTAGCTGAAGATTTCAGATTCTACTTTTTCTCTTATTTTTTTTTTATCATATTAGTGATTTATCAAGTCTTGGAATCCTCGATAAAATCCATAGTCCCTCAAAAACGTTTGACCCAGTCATTTACATTTAAAAAAATAAATTGGGTGAAGAATGCATTTTAAACATATGATACCTCACTGTTGGATGTCACTGACTTAAAACATTAACATGTACGTCTTAGATTTGCCAACAAAGAGATTATTGGTAACTTCAGAGAGAGCAGTTTTGATGGAATGGGAGGGCTGGAAGCCAAACTGCAGGAGGTTAAGAAGAGAGTGAGAGGACAGAAAGTGGAGGTACATAATGTAGATGGCCTTTTTTGTGGAGTTAGCTATAAAGGGCAAAAGAGAAACAGGACGATAGTTGGAAGAGATGGAAGGATCAAGTGTAAAGGGTTTTTGTTTGTTTGCTTTTGTTTTTTTGTTTTTGTTTTTTTTTTTTTTCAGGAAATAGGAAACCAGGGCATATTTATAGGCAGTAGGAAATGAATAGATGAGGAGAGATTGAAAATAAGTGAGAGAATAGGGATGACAGAGGGGGCAATCTGTTGGAGAAGGTGAAATAGAATGGAATCACTTGAAAAAGTAGAGGGTTTAGCTTCGGTAAGGAGTAAGGTCACTTCCTCTTACAAAATAGTGTGAAGGAGGAAAAAGTAGCAGAAGGGACCTGAGTAAAGGAGATGAGGAAGATGGGAGAAGAGGGAATTCACAGACAATGGCCTCAGTTTTTTTTTTTCTTCCCAGTGAAAAATGAGGCAAGGTTCTCAGCTAAGAGGTTGGGGAGAGGGGAAGCCATAGGAAATTTAATGAAGCAACAAAAGGTTTGGAAGAGCCCCTGTGGAGAGTTCATGAGACCAAAAAAAAAAAAACTACCTCAATTAGATGAATGTTTGTTGAGCTCCTATTGTAGCATTATACTGCATTTTGTTTCTAACATTTCATTCTGCCCATAATTAATCATTCATTACAAATGAGAAAACAGGATCTATGATGCAATAGATATAGGTTTGGACTTTGAGTTCAGTTCCAAATCAACCTAACACTTATTAGATGTGTGGGATGTTGCCTGAACCCTAAGGCAGGGAAGTTGTGGAAAGAACAATCTTGGATAAGAAATTTCTTAACCTCTCTGAGCCTGAGGCAACTCTACAACACCATAAGATAAGGATATGTAGGAACTATCTATGTAGGTATACAGAGTTCTCAAAATGATGAATTCACTGTCCTAGACATGAGGATGTCACTACAGAACTCAAGGTCTACATGGTCAATTGGCTATTGTATATTTGCAACTGAATGTATGGTAGGTATAAAAAAACACTACATTTCCAAAGCAAAACTTATCTTTTCCCTAATCTGTCCTTGTATCCTAACTTCCCTATGTCTGTTGAGAGAACTATCATTCTTGCAATCAAACAGGTTTAGAGTGATATCATCAGCTCTTCACTCTCACTCACCCCCTCATATCCAATAAATTGCCAAGTCTTGTCCATTCCATCTTCCCAACATCTCTCAATCTCTCTGCTGCACCCATATGACTATCTTTATTTACATCTTTATCACCTCTTGCCCTGATTATTGTTAGTTGCCTTTCTTTAGAAGTTACTTTTCTTCATAACTCTTTCTAGGAATTTTGTGGAACTTGTTCTTATCATATATATTCTCATATTATTCTTGTAAAGAGCCAACATTATATAGTGGATAGAAGACTAAACTTGGAGAGAGGAAAACCTGAGATCAATTCTATCTTTCATATTTACTAGCTATATGAACCTTGACCAACTCCTTAACTTCTAAGTCTCAATTTGTTCATCTGTAAAATGAAAACAATAATAGCACTTTCTTCACACAGTTATTGAGATATTTAAATGAGGTATCAAAAGTGATCTATAAATCACTTTGAAAATATGAAAGTATTATATAAATGTCAGCTATACCATTGTTATTATCATTATATCAGAAATCATGCCCCAAGAATTGTTTTTAGCCAAGTTATTCTTTGAAGATGAATGAAATTTACAAGCTGTCCTAGATTCAAAAGGTTAATTCCACATGCATGTGTGTGAGTTTGTGTGTGTGTGTGTGATTTCAGATCCCTGGCAAAAGTGTTGATACAAATATTTTTCCCCATATTTTATCATCTCTCTTCTATTTCTTTATTTTTAGTGATTTTGATAACGGAAATGGTTTTCAATTTTGTGAAATTGAAGCTATCTGTTTTATCTTTTGTGATCGTCTCTATCCTTTGGTTAAGAATTTTCTTTCTACTCATAGCTATGAAAGATATATGATATGGTACTTTTCTAACTTTTTTTAATTTTGTAAGTCATATGTTTATTTTAAATACTGTATTACTATTGATAATGTACTACTCTCCCCTGTTAAAATGCAAACTCCTTGAGGACAAGGACTGTTTTTCTTTTGTCTTTGTATCCCCAGCACTTAGTGCAGTAGAAGGTACCTAACACATACTTAGTAAGTGCTAGTTGAGACTGATTATTAGAATGAGAGAAGATTCAAAAGGACCATCATCATCCCCATTTATAATTGAATAGCACTTTTAAAAATTATTTTCATGTACCATATTTCATTTTATCCTCGTAACAGCTCTGTGGTAGTGGTAGGTGGATTAAGTAACATCATATGTGTTTTACAATGGAGAAAAATAGAGTTCGGAGAAGTTAAGTAGATGGGAGATGTAGTTAATATATGCATATGTCTCTGTCTCTCTGTCTCTGTCTCTGTCTCTCTCCCTCTGTCTCTGTCTCTGTTTCTCTCTGTCTCTCTCTGTCTGTCTATCTCTCACTCTTTCTCTCTCCTCTTTTCTTCTCTTTCTGGAATCTTGTCTCAAAGACTATTTTATAAAACTCTCCTCTCCTCAAAGAATCTCATCAGTAGAGATCAATTAATTAATGCCTCATGCATGAATGAGTTGAACAGTTGGAGAGAGCTTAGGAGAAAAGAGATTCTGAGCTTCTGACTTTCAACTTTGAGATTGAAGGCACATGGTTCCATATTTTCTCCCGGGAAAGGCTCCTGAAGGGAAAGAAAGGCTCTAGGAAGAAACTGACATGTAGAGGATCCAGTGACTTCATCATGTCCTTATCCCCGGTTTGCTACATGACAGACTTTGGGGGATTTTTTCTTGGATTAAATCTGAGATTCTCTCAACTGAGCTAAGATATCCAATAGCCAGTAAGAGAGCTCATTCATTCTATCCATTGTCTAATATATTCTCATCTCTGTACCATTTTAAATTTATGTTTGTTATTAGTTTGGTTAAATGTGTTAATTTGCTATTCACTACATGTGATCTTTTTGGAGAGCAAGAGAGAGCAAGAGTGAGAATGAGAGCGAGAGCAAGCAAGGAAGCGAGCAAGTGAGAGAGAGACAGAGACAGAAACAGAGAGACAGAGAGAGAGACAGAGACAGAGAGAGAGAGAGAGAGAGAGAGAGAGAGAGAGAGAGAGAGAGAGA
>NW_020954598.1:16118655-16198158 GCF_900497805.2 Vombatus ursinus
GAGAGAGAGAGAGAGAGAGAGAGAGAGAGAGAGAGAGAGAGAGAGAGCTATGAAGGTAGCTGAAGCAGATGCTGTGGAGTACTTAGGTCTTGGTGAGACATCAAAGACACGGTCATCCACTACATCCTGAGCCATTGTGAGTCATGCTGACTTTTGTCTTGACACTGAACTTTAATGACTCTGGGAGAAAGAGCGAGGCTGACAACTTTGTGCAACTCTGTCCTCACTTAAATCCATTCACAGGCAAGTTAAAACATCACTCCATGATGTTATTGGTCCTCTTTGAAAATGAAGGATGAACAACAAAAACCTGTGGTGTCTGTGGAATTGGCATTTGTTGGAAAGTGAGTCAAACCTTGTATATGTAACTTGGGACACTCCTTATCTGTTAAGCAATAACAATCAGAAATTCAACTTCTGAACTTGAAACTAACTTGAACCTAAAAAAAGTTTCCCTAGTCTAGTGCTACTTGGGTGGTGGGGTTGATAGATGTAATTCTAGCCTAGTAGACACTCTCTGAGGAAAACAGAATGGCTAGTCCTGCCTGGGCATACTCATTTGCTTCATCTTTTGGCAGGAATTCAAATCTCCATTGGAGAAAAGTGGACAGAGGAGATTACAGAGAAATGTGTATTTATGCCTTCCTATGAGCCACGTTTAGACAACCCCATGTGGACATGAACAATATGACACAAACCTCCTTACATATGTATGCTCTGTGCTCCAGCTATTTTTCCGCCATGTTATTTTGCTTCAAGCACTACCTCTACCACTTCAACGTATACCCTGAGGCCCTAAGATGTGATTTGTGAGTTTACCATATCTACATGAACCCACAGATCTGCTTTGCTATTGTCCAGCCGTCTTCTTACTGTGGTGCTCCTTATGCATTGGTGATACATGCCCTGCTTCCTTGTTCTTAGAATAATAATCTATTCATACTATCTTGCCTAGCAAGGACCCGGTAAATAGTTGCCCTCCTGTAAGAATGTAAGCCCCATCCTATATTTGTATATTCAACATTAAGCATAGTACCTGGCAGTGTGTTAAACTCTAAGTTCAAATAGGCTATTAAACTAGACATAAGGATCCCTAAGAGTTAAATGTTGCCTTAGAAAACCACATATTAACATTATTTATATTCTATTTTATTTTGTTAAATGTTTTCCAATTCCATTTCAGTCTGGTTCCCTGGAACTAGGAAGTGTTAAGAACAGTGTGTTTGACACCTCTGGTAATTGGAACATAGTTAATACTTATCAAATACTTTTTAATTCATTTTTACATCAAGGAAAAGAAAAGTAGCTGTTTCAACAAGGGAACTACAAGCAAACAATAATTAAGCACACTTAGCATATCCCATAATACACTATGATGTGCAGAGCCCAGATGTGATCCATTCAATTATCTGTTGGAACTGACATACATAAGACTAAGCTACTAATCCGCATAACTAATTATAACATTTAAAACACAAATGCAAAGTAATTGAAAAAAATGGATAAATTGTAACACTGATTTAGGTAAGTCTCCATGTTCTCTTGATATAACTCTTGATATAACATGAACTCTCTTGAATAACATTAATTTAAATTATATGCCAACATAGACAAAATTTCATAAAGTGGGGAGGATTGTGAGGCATGAGGTGAGGAGAGTTCCATTCAATGGACCATCCACAAAAATGATTGAGAAGGGGCTTAAGATAAAGTGAATAATGATTTGAGAATCACAAACTCTCAGCATTTAGAGTGAGCTAAGAGATGATACCTAAACATGGATCACCTGTACAAAATCCCTGCTATATGGTCAGCCAGGCTCTTCTCCAAGACCACAATAGATACAACATTCATCATTTCCATAGTGAGCCCATTGTACCAACAAGTTTAATTGTTAATAAGTTGTTTGCTTGTTTGTTTTTCTCCTCCAGAGTGGAAAATTTACCTCTCTTTACTTCCATGAATCAGTCCTCATTCTACAGTCTGGGGTCCAGCAAATTAAGTCTAATTCCACTTACACATGAAAGATTGTCCCATACAGTCATAATTATGAATCATTAGTAAGAAGTGTTTCCCAATTACCAACCCCAAAACTTGCAAAAATATTTACTGATCTGTGAAACTATCAAAAATCCTTTCTTCTGAAGACATATAAAATGACTTTTCTTCATGCCCTTTTCTTTGAACTCTGATCCCCCTTCTCCTCTCCAGCTATTGACTCCTATTCTCTTAGATGACCAGTCATACTGAGACAGCAGAAGATAGGACAATCCACTCTGTGGAATTCAGTAATTTTGCTAGTCTACAATCAGTCAACAACATGCGTTTATTAAGCACTCACGATGTGTCACTCACTGTGTAGGTGCCACAGTGGAAAGAGCACCAGGGCCTGGAGTCAGGAAGACTTGAGTTCAAATCCAGCCTCAGACACTTACTAGTTGTGTGATCCTGAGCAAGTCACTTAACCCTGTTGGCCTCAGTTTCCTCATCTGTAAAATGAGCTGGAGGAGGAAATGGTGAACCATTCCAGTCTCTTTGCCAAGAAAATCGCAAAGAGTTGGACATGATTAAAACAACTGAACAACAGTATCACATGTATCATTCACGGTGCTAAGTGAAGATACAAATATTAGCAAAAATATTAGGATAGAGTGGGTTGAGAAACGACCATCTAGAATGCCAAAATAATAGACAATGCTAAGAAAGTCATACATTCAAAAATATTTGCTTCCTGGAAATGTATTTCTCTTATTGTTTCAGGAAATGATGGATATTCCATTAACATTTATCAGTTTTGGAAAATAGGTACCTTAGTTGTCATCTAATCTGGCCCCTTCCTTTTACAGACGAGCAAGTTAGTGAGTCAGTAGTAGAGGCAGGATTATAATCAAAGACTTTTACCTTCATTCCATTGCTATTTCTTGGACACTACCCCTACTCATTGAACAGAATGTTTCCACATCAGTGTTTTACCTTCATCACATAGAAGAAATGTACAAGCAATGCCTAGTGTATCTAAGACAATTTAAATATGCATTTCCTTGGGGAGAGGTGGAGAAACAAATAATAGATAAAACAGAGTCTTAAAGATTTGCAAGGCTGGTGTTTGTTTTTGCTTGGACTTGAGATTCGAATTTTAAATTCTTACTATTGGAATAGGCTCTTCCTCTTAGCAACCCCTCTAATTATATGACCATCAGATTAAGCAGCAGGGACAGTTCATAAGAGACAAGAAGTGATTTTTTAAAACTCTGCCAATTCAATGAATTAAGCCAACATTAACCAAATGGTATGGGGATGAGGGGAGGGTGGAGAAATACATATTTATTGTTTTATGTTCATTAGTAGTTTAATTTAAAATTTTTTCACATTTCCTGTTTCCAATGGATGAGAAATCAGAGTGTACCAGAGTGCTGCCTAACAGTTGTTCTTTTGGCTTCTTGGGTCTAACTAGAAAGAGGAAGTACAAGAAATCCCACAGGAATGCCTGTTCTCTTGAAATATCCAACCTAATTTTGCAGACCTGAGAAATTTGGCAGAGCACTAGATAAACATGCCTGGCTTTGGTGTCCATCCAGACAGAACTGCCAGACCTTAGAAGTGTGCCTAATCTACACAAAGCACATGCAGGCCAGACATGGAGCTGACCTCTACTTCATTACCCTGCTGGGAATGAGTGGCACTGGTCCCTGGCAACTTTCAACTGAAGAAGCCAATCAAAGGAAATTCCACTAACTCCTGCCCTGCTACTACTTAGGAAAAAGTTTGGTATGCAGGAAAAAACACTAGCTCTGAAGTCAGGGAATTTGGTTGGAAATCCTGCCTCAGCCACTTGGTATCTGCGTGACCTTGGGTAAGTTATTAACCAACCTGGGTGCCACCTCTTTCTTCCATAAATGGAGGGAATTGGACTCATTGAGTTATTAGATCCTTGTCAGTTCTATGATCCTATGATTGGCTGTCTCATAAATGTAAGTGTGGTCCATTTGGTTCAGTTAATGGGGCTCATTTGCCAACAAAGAAATGAAGTAGATCTGGAAAAGTAACAGTCAATTTGCCATTCTAGATCTTCAATGTGGCTAGGTGGCATAATGGATAGAGTGTTGGGCCTGGAATCAAGATGACTTGAATTCAAATTTGGTCTCAGACACATACTAATTTTGGGACCTTGGGCAAGTCACTTAACCTCTGCCTACCTCAATTTCCTTATCTGTAAAATGGCAATAATAATAGCACCTAACTCCCAGGATTGTTGTGAAAATCAAATAAGATAATATTTGTAAAACTCTTAATGTAGTGCCTGGTACAAGGTAGGCACTATACAAATGTTATATGTGGTTATTGCTACTATTTTCATTGTCACTGTTATCACCATTGTTATTATTATTATTATTATTTTGTCATTAACCATATGGTGTCACGGAAATCAATAACCCTTGGCTCCTTTTTACTCTACAAGAAATCACAAATTAAATTCCACTAATCAGGGACAATCTGATTTTCATAGACATACAGATACCCCATAAATCCATGAATGGTCTTTGTTTTTCTAGTATCACTAAATAACATGTTGTGCAAGTAGAGAAGGAATAGTTATGTCCACCTGCAAGGTCTTGTTGGAGGTGTCCACATCATGACTTGCTATGTATGGTTAAAAACAAATAACGAAGAGTGGGATAACACAGTGACAGCAAATAAATCTGTGTACTCTATAAAAGCATTTAAAAGCTACTTGGCAAAAGATAGAGCTTATTGAGCTTAGTTGGTTAGCCACTTCTTAAGTACCTCAGTAATATGTTCCTGAGCTACCATGATGACATGCTCTAGACATATTTCCTGAGGACCAATAGGATTGTGGGGATAATTTCATATGATAAATTTCCAGTGGAAATTGATAAGGAAGATAGCATAGTTACAATTTTTCCTGTTTTCGTCAAGATAATTATCATTAGTCAATAAAACACATCAAACTTACTTTCTTTTTATTATGCTACATATAAGCATTGTGTCACATTAAATAATCAATAAATAAATGTAATTTGATAAAAAATACTTAGATACAAATCTCAGAAGATTGTTAAATGTCTAATTTCTTCTGTTTAGAGTGAAGACTACACTTTTTTTTTAATTGGGATATCTTTTAATAGATGTACTTTGATTACTACTACTAATGCTGCTGCTACCACTAATAATAGTAATAAATTGTTTATATGGAGTTTTGATTTCTACTCATCACTTTCTTCACAAGTTTGTGACATTATTATCACCCTCATTTTAGAGATGAGGAAGTGAAGATAAAGACAAGTTGATTGGCTTGCTTATAGATAAAGCTACTTCTTATATCTATCTTTGTCTTTGGAACATTAGTTTATTATATTTCACAGTTTGAGAATGACAATTTAATACAAGAGAATGGAGGGGGTGGGAAATATCTTTGCTGGCTTATTTCTTTTTGCGTATAACCTAGGAGAGTATGGATATGAGCTGAAGCAAACCTAGCCTAGTCTTCCACTGTAATCTAACTTAGGCCAACTTTAGCTTGGGAGCTAAGGAATCCCAAAGAGTTGGATTCTAGTCCCTTGTGGGACTGGTGCTGATTATGCTCCAGTTCCAGTTATGCAAGCATAGGAGTATTACAGCAGATAAGGCATGTTACCTTATATCCCTCATATCTGAGAGTATCCCATGTTCTATTCGGAAGGATGGAGGGTGAAGGAGAATGGTTCTGTGATTGTGAACCCCTCTCAGGGGCAGCTAGGTGGCACAATGGATAGAGCACCAGCCTTGGATTCAGGAGGACCTGAGTTCCAATGTGACCTTAGACACATGACACTTACTAGCTAGCTGTGTGACCCTGGGCAAGTCACTTAACCCCATTGCCTAGCCAAAAAAAAAAAAAAAAGATTGTGAACCCCTCTCCTTAAGTTTTTCTTTGTGTGTGTATGTGTGTATGTGTTGTTGTTGCTGCTGTTGCTATTGTTGCTACTGCTGCTACTACTATTCCTCTACCCTGTCTCCCCAGTCATATTTTGATAATTGTCTTTATCAGTTTGGGAAAGGCTATCAGTGACTTCACTCCTGGTTGACTTTCCAATACTAATTAACCTTCTTTGGGTGTGAATAATCAACCAACTACTAATCCATTCAATTTTATATGATCTAGCCTACATTTCTCCATTTTGTCCACAATCATATTGGTAGGACATTTTAGGCTTAAAGGGGAGTAAGAGAGAGAAATGAGACCATAGCAAGTACTGAACATAATACCATACAAGATGACAAGTATGCTTTAGTAAGAAAAATAGCCCGTAGAGATCTAAAATAATCTCCAGGAAATAATAGTAAATACATGGCCAGGAACATTACTAATGGACTCGGATGTCTATATGTTAACATCTTAAGTATCGGTAACAATATCAAGCAATATGACATCATGGATATCACTGAAACTTGGTGAGATGCAAGTCATAACTAGAATGCCACAAAGTAAAGTCACACCTTTTTCAAGAGGTAAATTTCTTTTTTAGAAAGAAAGGTGAGGAAACGTTGCATGTCAAATGAATTCATCTTCCTAGAAATCTGCAAATCTGAAGGGTGTGGCAAGGTGGAGAATATGTGGGTAAGGATCAAAGGTGGGAGAAATAGGCAGTGTAGTGGGAGAGTAGTAGAGGTCATCAGCTCGAATTGGATAAATTATTGATCCTACATGGCAATATGAACACAAGTACAATTTATAGCTGCTGGTCATTTTCCTCTGCTAAAAGTAGAGAAGCTGGTTCATTCATAAGCCTGTTCATTCTGAACCTGAATTAATGATAATTTCATCTTTCTAATAGTGGAGAAGGGACAGCTAGATGGCACAGTGGATAGAGTGCTGGACCTGAAGTCAGGTTCAAATCTGGCCTCAGACAGTAATTATCTCTGTGACTCTGGGCAAGTCACTTAAGCTTGCCTGCCTCACTTCCTCATCTGTAAAATGAGCTGGAGAAGGAAATGGCAAACCATATAGTATTTTCTTTTGTTTAGTATTTTATTTTTCCCCAATTACATACAAAAATAAATTTTAACATTCATTTTTAAAACTTTGAGTTCCAAATTCTTTCTCTTCCTCCCTCCTATCCCCCTCATTGAGAAGGCAAACAATTTGATATAGGTTATACACGTGTAGTCATGCAAAGCATAGTTCCATATTAGTCCTATTGTGCAAAAAAAGACAAAAAATCCCTTAAGAAAAATAAAGTAAAAAAGTATGCTTCAATCTGTATTCAGCCACCCTCATTTCTTTCTTTGAGGATGGAGAGCATTTTTCATCATAAGTCCTTCAGAGTTGTCTTGGATCATTGTATTACTGAACTCCAGCATTTTTGCCAAGAAAACCACAAATGGAGTCATGAAGAGTCAGATATGACCGAACGATAACCAATTAGTGGAGAAAATTTAAAGGATCACTGCTATTTTTAAATTGATTCTGATAAACAATTAAGAACTAGCTGATTAAAATGGAAAACATGATGTTCATGAAAGACAACAACCAAAGCTTACATTCCGTTAATAAATATTTGAGAACTCAGGGTCACCTCCCCATCAGAATAAAGCTTTGGAGTAAGACTTTGTGGAGAGTAGTCTAGTCATAACTGATAAAAATGTCATCACATTACAATCCCAAACAATTGATTAAGATGAAGGTCTTCTGAATATATTTCCAGAAGAGTCATTATTTTTCTGCAAAATATGCAAGTTTCATCTAGAAACACAACCTAAGTCTATTAAGAATCACTATGCATGGGCCCAATTCTGTAGGGGTGGATGCTCCAACAATGAAGAAGATATTTTCACCTGTAGTATAGTTGCACCAGAATGAGGTGATCCAGAGTCAGAGAGTCCAGGCTTTTTACTCTCATATTTGTTTAGTTTTTTGAGGGGAAAACTGAGGCACAGTGAGGGGAATTAACTTGCCTGAGGTCACACAAGAAGTTAGTAGCATTAGCTAAAGTCAGGGAGTAATGGTCTTTTGTCACTATTCCATTTATGCTCAGATAAATGAATATTTTTAAATGTAAATGTTATAAGTAAATGAAAAAGAATTAAATACAAATACAACCGTTGTACCTTCCATTGTTTTTCTTTCAGTCTTTTGACTATTATCTTACCCATAAAATTATCATTTACCATTTGTCCAAAGATTTTAATTTATACTATGGACCTCAAATAACAAACACAGTGGGGATTTAGCTTCAAGAATATTGATTGTAAGTGCAGGGTTGAGGAGTGTTAGAAAATAAAATAAAAGTATAATGATAAGTTATAATATTCAGCTTCACAGTAGAATACTATGTATCATAATATTTATCAAGCTCAAAAGGAAGGACAAAGTTGTTAGCAGTTAGCTCAAGGTATCCTTTTTTTGCTTCAAGTATTTAATTTTTCTTGGAAAAATGAAAATAAGCTCTGAATATATATATAGCATCTGGGAAAGGATAATATCTTGACATTGTGAATCTTCCTTATGAATATGAGTTCTTCAAATAAACAGGCTCCTTCCTGAATACCAAAAAAACACATGTATAATGTCTATACCACATAATGCTGTATGTGCTCATAAAAACTGCTATGACTTTACAAAATTATAGAATTGCATAGTTGGAAGAGATGTCAATGGATCTCTAATTCCATTAATGCACAAAAAGAACATTTCCTTTACCATACTCAAAAAGTGGTCATCTAGTTTCTGCTTCAAGACTTCCAGGTGGTGGGGGATGAAGGACACCTGTCATCTCTAGAGGCAGCCCAGTCAACTTTGGGGAAAATCTAATTATTAGGCAGTTATTGTTGCTATTTTCTGATTTCAAGATAAAATTAACCTCTCTGCAAAATCTTTTATTTTCTCCTGGTTGTACCTTTTGGGGTCAAATAGGACAAATAGGTCAAATAGGACATAATAGCCCTTTAAATACTTATAGACAGCTATTATGTTCTCCCTGAATTTTCTCTTTTTCAGGCTAAACATTCAGTTTTTTCAACCAGTACTACTACTGGATGGGCTTAAGTCCTTTCACCCTCCTGGGAGCATTTTTCTGAATACTCTTAAGCTTATCAATGTCCTTCTTAGACTATCCAAAGAACTGAACCCAATAGCTCAGATGAATTCTCTAGTTATCATTAACTAGTAGTGGCAAATAGGTAATTCTTATTCTCTCTGAAAAGACTGAAAGCAAAAACTTTGTTTTCACATTATATCTTATATAATAGGATATGTATAATAATATATAATTACATAATTACAATTAATAATATATAATTATAGTATATAATATAATAATACACTATATAATATCTCATATAAACACATTATATCTTCAAAAATACTAGTCCACAAAACTGGATGCAGGATCCCCTTCAGGCTTTAGATTGTTCAATTTATCTGATAGATAGGAGGTACTTTATGTAATAACCAATTGAAGTCTTATCTTTAACATATCTATACCTACACTTGCCACAAACAATCCCCCTCTTGCCTACTTATTTGCTCCCAACATCCCCATCCTTCTAATTTTGGCCCCTTTGTTGTATAAGAGCACTTATAAACTAAAGTAACTGCTACATACAAGAGCCATTAAGAAGATTCCAATGCTGCAACCCACTCCTCAGGCCCTATTCCTGCTTCCCCCTAACCCCAGGTCACCTCATGATTGTGTCTGGTACCTTTACAACAAAGGGATCTGCCTTTAGAATCAACGCCTTTTGAGCAAGAGGTTGACCTCCACCCTTTCCATTTTGGGGAGGACACAGTGAGTCACACAGTATGAGAAAGCACGGATGGACTATGACCTGGATTTCAAATATCACTTTATCTTTTCAGTCCAAACCACCTCTTCTCCAAATTTTCCTATTGCCACAATAGAAGGGTGCCACATCCTTCTATTCACAACTGGAAAGTGTTCATAATCTTGGTATCATCATCAATTCCTCATTTTTACTCTCCCTGCATTCACAAATCCAATCAATTGTCAAATTTTGACCTTTCTCCCTCCATATACCTTACATCTGGCACCCTTTCTCTAATCACATGACCAAAAATCTAGATGAGGCCTACATTACCTCTTACCTGGATTATTACAATAGATTTCTAATTGGCCTCCCTGCTGGATCAAGGTTGTTTTGTTTTGTTTTGTTTTGTTTTGTTTTTGTTTTTTTCCGTTCCAATCCCTCCTCTATATATCAAATATTTTGGCTTTTTTTTTCTGAATTTCAGGTCTGATGAGTTTTTCCCCTACCCAACAAACTCTAGAATGTCCTTATTACCTCTAGAATAAATATTATTTCATACTTATCTTTTTAATGTTCACATAAATATCAATGTACATCATTATTTATATAGCAGCATATGCATATAACCCATAAATAAGAATATATGAACATATCAGGGCTACTTGTTCAATTTTTTTCACTCTTTGGTAGGAAAGAAAAGAGATGTGAAGTTATCATTTGGCATAGTTCAATCATATCAGCTGAGTTAATTCTGTTTTGGCTTTGAACAGAAATTTCTTAATTAAAATCTCACCTTTTTTTTTTCTGAAAGCCTAGCTCAGAGCCCCCCAACAACAGAAATTCCATTTGGAGGGTAAGCTAGATTGGAGTGGGAGTAGAGGTTTGGAAGGAAATAGTATGGGCTAATTATATTTATAGACCCAAGGCTGGATGATGGGGCTTAGAGAAAAAAAATATAATAGATGTTATATTGATCTGGTACAGTTCTCCGATGGAAGGTTTAGAGAAATAATATTTCCCAAAGTTCCAAGAAGAATTTATAATCTTAGCATTTGGTACTGGCTGCAAAGTCAATTAATCCTTGAATTAGGAAGCAATGTTAAATGATCAGGAGGTCCCAGGATTGCTTACAAGACTGCCTCCATTGGGTATTCTTTCCTTTTTGATTAGAAGACTGCTTTGCATGTGAAATTGGAGTATAGATTCAAGAGGGCAGAGACTAGTAGAAAAGAGATGAAGTTATGATGATATGGTAAAAATTTCAGACATGAACACTGAGACATGAGGTGTCTTTAATAGTGATTTTGTATTTTATTCTCATCTGGCACTGTAGTTTAAATAAAGCTATTTACTATGGCCTAAATAAGAAGGGTAATCACAGTTCTCACAGAATGCTTGACTCAAACTTCCAGAAGGATTCATCAGTTGAAGACATAGAAACACTCGCAGAATAAACACAATGAAATTCATGACGAAAGAGAGAGAATTCAGATTTAAGTTACTTGGAAAGAGAAAGAATCTTCAAATGGTTAGATCATTTCTCAATCTCAGCTGCCTTGTCACTAGCAGAGACCTCTGATATCTTCTAGGAGCCAATAGACTCCCAATGGAGTAGGATGTGTGTTCATAATGATTAGAACTACCATAAGGAAGGTTGAGCTTTTACAGTCTGTCTTATCTCTAGCTTTTACAGTCTGTCTTATCTCTAGCACCTTTTGGAGCTGGTGAGTCACATCATTTCTGTGTTTACACTCTCTCTTGCTCATCTTCTCAGGTTTGGGTCTACCATTCCATTCCAAAGTAAGAGAGACATGCAATTCCAGAAGAATGCTACATGATAAGAAATATATTGGACAGAAATTAATGTATAACAAGTCAAAAAGAAAGTGCCACAAATGTAATATCCATTCAAAATATTCTTTACCAATTTATAAATTAAGTTACCAAAACTTTGTCTATGCAAAGAAAACATGGTGGATTACAGTGGAGCAAATTTGGGAGGAGACAAAATAGTAGCTTCTATACGATTGGGTGTGAAGGTTGCGTGAGAAGGGAATGTTAGAGATAAATTTAAGGTTTGAGCCTGAGTGTCTTGGAGGATGGTCATGCCAGGGACAAAAAAATACCTGCTATATCACATTGTATTAAAGGTTAATGATACAAGGAAAATAAAGAAAAACAAGTTCTGTTCTCAATGAACATATATTTTAGGTGATATAGTGGGTAGTAATAATTTTATCAAATATTTCACAAATATTGCCTCATTTTATCCTCATAACAACCCAGAGAGGTAGAACAGTAGTATTACATCAGCGTAATATACCATTACTTGTTCAGCCATGCCCCAATTGATGGGCGTCTTTCCAATTTCCAATTCTTTGCCATCACAAAAAGAGCTACTATAAATATTTTTGTATAAATAAGTTCTTTTTACCTTTTCTTTAATCTTTTTTTGGTGATGGAGACCTAGTAGTGGTATTGCTAATTAAAGGGTATGTACAGTTTTATAGCCCTTTGGACACAGTTCCAAATTATTCTCCAGAATGATTGGATTAGTTCAGAACTAAAAAACAATGTATTAGTGTCCAAATTTTTCCATATCCCCTCTAGCCTTTGCCATTTTCCTTTACTATAATATTAACCAATCTTACAGGTGTGGGATAGTATCTCAAAGTTCTTTTAATTTACATTTCTCTATTAGGAAATGATTTAGAACATTTTTATGTGACTATTGATAGCTTTGATTTCTTCTTCTGAAAACTGCCTGCTCATATCCTTTGACCATTTATCAACTGAAGAATGGTTATTTTTATGAGTTTGACTGATTTCCCTATATATTTGAGGCCTTTATCAGAAAATCTTGCTGTGAAAAATTTTCCTCCAAATTCCTGTTTTCCTTTTAATTTTGGATATATTGGTTTTGTTCAGGCAAAAGCTTTTAAATTTCATGTATTTAAAATTATCTATTTTACTTGCTGTGATCCTCTATATCTCTTATTGGGTCATACATTTTTCCCTTATCCATAGATCTGACAGGTACATTTTTCTATGCTCCCGTAATTTCCTTATGGTGTCACTCTGTGTCCAAATCATTTAACCATTTTGACTTTATTTTAGTATAAGGTATAAGATGTTGGTCTATACCTAGTTTCTGCCAGACTACTTTCCAGTTTTCCCATCAATTTTTGTCAAAGCATGAGTTCTTCTTGAATCTTTTGGTTTATCAAACACTAGATTACCATGGTCATTTACTAGGTTAATTAAAATGTGACCATATGCCTTTTGCTCTCAATACAGATATGACTGTCAACAGATCCATAGATATTGGTAGGACACCAGTAGGAGGATGGGAAGTCCAAAAATCCTCCACCTAAAATTAGAGATGAGTAGCAAGCAAAGAAGAGACCTGGCTAAGGCTAACAGACCTCTCTTTTGTGCCAGCTATGTGCTATTCTTCCTCATATGTAACACACCAATTACTCCAATTTCTAGAATTATTCCATTCCAAATAACTCAATGCTTTTATATAGGACCCAGAGTGAAATCCCACAGCCAAATGAAATAGACCTCTTATTTGACATCATTTCAGTTGATCAAATGACTCTCAAAGACTTTTCACACTTAGTTCAAGACTTATGATCAGATTTCATCCCTTTCATTTTTTTAATGGATATTTGGTTTTCTTCTGTACTTTTTTAATCAAATAAATCAATGGCTTATCTATCTTATTGTTTGTTTTTCCATGAAACCAGCTCCTATATTTATTTATTACTTCAATAGTTTTTGTTTATTTTTACTTGTTTGTTTTACTTTCAATCTTCTTAATCTCATCTTTGATTTGCAGGATTTCCAATTTGGTGCTCTTTGGGGATTTTTAATTTGTTTTTTTTCCTGGTATTTTTTTTTTAGTTGCATGCCCAATTCACTGATCTGTTCTTTTTCCATTTTGTTAGTGTAACAATTTAGAGAAATACATTTTCCCCTAAGTACTGCTTTGGCTGCATTTTATAAATTTTGGTATGTTGTCTTATTGTTGTCATTCTCTTTAATAAGGTTATTGATCATTCAGATTCCTAAAATCTGACCCCTGCTTAGATTCTTATAATCTAGCCACGGCTCTGATTCTTATAATCTAGCCACTGCTTAGATTCTTATAATCTAGCCACTGCTTACCCATGTTCAAACTCCTTAAGAGTCTGCCCAATATGACAGATGTTCTAATAAACCTTGTCTTTGGCTGAAAGAAGAATTGGGTCGAATTCTTTTGGGCAGTACATGCATGTTGTGATATTGGGGTCCCAGCACCCCTGAATCCCTAAACCACAACATTTTGGTGGCCTGTACAGAAACACTGCCTAACCCCAACTTCTCCTCCGGCCAAGACTGGAAGGTATATAAGCCTCTTCTCCCTCCCTTTCTTGCTCTGCAGTTGGGATCGCTCTCCAAGCACCAAGGCTTGGAGGTGCTTTTCAGGCAGACAGTTATGAGGCTGTCTCACACTAAGCCTGATGCTCTCAGGTTCTCGGTCCACTGGGTCAGTTTGAGGCCATGAACCTGGGCACACCTTCCGCAGTGTAGAGGACAAGGATGGATGCCCTATCTGGAAGTGTATGCCCAATTCTGTCATTTCTCTTGGCACTAGAGAATTGGGGAAAAAACTGCAGTTGCTTTTTGGTTCTCTGAGGCTTACTTATTCCCTTCCCTCTACACCCCTGAATTCTCCATCATGGAGGTTACAGGGGAAAGTTAGAACAGCTAAAAATATCTTGGCAGATTCTAGAGTTTTTGTGATTGATCATTAAGGAGTTTAGAACTCCTTACAAACCTGGTCATTCTTTTCTCCCACTCCCTTTGCTTGAGTCAAGAGGGTATCTGTTAACCCCTCTCACAGGAGAAGAGAGTTTCACCCTTTACCCCTCACTTTTGATTTCACCCTCCCTCACCTGGAGAAAAGGAAGGAGGGAGGAGGGGCAGCAGCTACAGCATGGGCCCCACTGGCAATAGCCTTGGGACCTGAAGCAACCTTTGCCTGGAAGCATCACCCAGGTTCAGCACACCCTGCTCAAGGTAAAGAAGCTGGCCTCTGAACTTGGGTAAGCATGCTCTTTTAAATTTGTAGTTTTAACTGTTAATGATGAGATGCTGATTCTCTGTGTAAAGTAATTTGAAAGTGCATTTAACAAAACTGGAGTCACCTGATTGGTAATGGGTTTGTTTCAAGTTTCAAATTGGTGAACTTTCTGTATCAGTTATGTCAAGCAACTTTTCATAATTTGATTACTGCTAAAATAATTTAGCTATTGTTGATTATTGTTTTAATGTGTAAACTAACCAAAAAGCTTGTTTGGGTTACGTATGGCTTGCTGAGAATTTTCAAGTGTATAGAAATCTCTAATGATTGACTTTTTACATTAGGATAAATTTAAGTTTGAGATGTAAAACCTGGAAAAGTTTTTCCTAAGCTGTGATTAGTAAAACTTGTTGTTTGAGGTAAAAGCTTGTAGGATTTTACTTTGAGTTGTCTGATGGGTCATAATCCATCAATAATCAATAATCCATCTGAGAGAAATGCCACAAGCTACTCAGAGAAGGTGATACTGGTGGGAAGTCAGCATTGAGAGAACAATTTAACCTTAGTCTAAGATGGGATCCTCCTGGCTCAGTTTCCCCATTATGTTCCTTTGAAAGGAATGTTACCCACCTGGCTATTCCTGAGTCTGGCTATGAAGTGGATTTGATACTACATTGTTGGAAAACTGAATCCAAACAGAGCTAAGGATGTTTTATCCTGTTATATCTGGGCCCTGCAGTGTTTTCCATCAGATTTGTGTCTTCCAGACTATATGCAGTTGATACACCTGCAGTTGATAGCAAACAGTGGGTACCAGCCAATGTCCCCCTATCATTCCGTGGATGAAGCCTGTGTTTGGTTCCAGTCAACCTCCTCCTTGGGACCCCCTCAAGGTAGGGACAGCTCTACGCCCCTTGCCAGCAAGAAGCAGTTTCAGAAGCCGAGACCTTTGCCCCTTACTCCAAAAGAATTTGGGTCCTATTTGTTTAAGAGGGGAATGATGGGGTTGGGATCTAGACCCCCCAGAAAGGAAAAACCCTGGACTTTCCCATATGGCCAAATCTCTGGCTTTTGCCTGAGGCTATAATCACATCAACTGGCCCTTCACTGTGGCTATACCCAATCTCCCCTCCATTGTCTTGCCTCCCTATGGCCCCAGGCCACTTCCCACCCTTGGTGATTCTATTACCTCATGGACTAATTGGCCACTCTTAGAGCCCTCCCACAGTCTTTCTGTAGATAAAATCCATCTCATCTCTATTAAGATGCTCAGATTCCTAAAATCTAGCCCCTGCTTAGATTCTTATAATCTAGTCACTGCTTAGATTCTTATAATCTAGCCACTGCTTACCGATGTTCAGACTCCTTAAGAGTCTGCCCAATGTGACGGATGTTCTAATAAACCTTGTCTTTGGCTGAAGAAAAAAAAGAGTATTGATTATTTCTGTGATTTGTTCTTTGATCCACTCATTCTTTAGGACTAGATTATTTAGTTTCCATTTAATTTAATCAATATCCCTACTACCTTTTGCTGAGTGTAATTTTTATTGCATCATGATCTGAAAATAATACATTTAATATTTCTGCCAATTTTTGTGTAGATGCCATGTGCTGTTGAGAAAAAGGTACATTCCTTTCTGTTCCCATCTAGTTTTCTCCAAAGGTTTTTCATATCTAACTTTTCTAATATTCTATTTACCTTCTTAGTTTCTTTCTTGTTTATTTTTATTTTTTTGGATTTATCAAGTTCTGAGAGGGGACAGTTGAGGTGCCCCACTAGTATTGTTTTGTTATCTATTTCTTCCTGTAACTCATTTAACTTCTCCTTTAAGAATTTGGTGCTATACACTTGATGCATATATGTTTAGTATTGATATTGCTTCATGGTACATTTTAGCAAGATGTAGTTTCTTGCCTTACCTCTTAGGTCCATATTTGCCTTTACTTTGTCTGAAATCAGAATAGCTACCCCTGCATTTTTTTTAACTTCAGCTAAAACATAATAGATTCTACACCAGCATCTTACCTTTACTCTGGTTGTGTCTCTCTGCTTCAAGTGTGTTTCTTGTAAATAACATATTGTAGGATTCTGCTTTTTGATCCACTCTTCTATCCACTTCCATTTTATGGGAGAGTTCACCCCATTCACATTCAGTTATGATTACTGAGTATTTCCCTCCATCCTATTCTTCCTCCTGTTTGTCCTCTCTCTTCTTTCACCCTTTCCCTCTTCACCAGTGTTTTGTTTCTGTCTACCGCCTCTCCTGATCTGCCCTCCCTTCTGTCAGTCCCCATCCTTCCCCTTTTACTTAATCTTCTCCCCTTCTATTTCCCTGTCAGGAAAGATAGATTTCTATACTCAACTGATTTTGTATATGATTCCCTCTTTGAGCCAGTACTGATGAGAGTAAGATGCAAGTGATACTCATTTCTCACCCTTCTATCTTCGCCTCCACTATATTAGATCTTTTACATCTCTTTATGTGAAATAATTTATTCCCATTCAAACTTTCCCCTCCTTCTGCACACATTGTACTCCTCTTTTTCATCCCAGTGGTAGTGGAGTTGTGAATTGGAAGATGATTTTCCATGACTTCAGATCCTTTAAGATTGCCAAGTCCTGTGTAATCCTGAATATGACTCCTGGATATTTGAATCATTTTGAAGTATTTTTTTCCTTGACCTGATAGTTCTGAAATTTGGCTATAATGTTCCTTGGTGCTTTTATTTTGGGATATCTTTCCTAAGGGATTGATGGATTCTTTCAATGCCTATTTTGTCCTCTGGTTCCAGGGCACCAGGGTAGTTTCTCTTGATGATTTCTTGAAAAATGCTATCCAGTTCCTCTTTTTGATTATGGCTTTCAGGCAGTCCAATAAGTCTGACATTGTCCCTCCTGGATCTATTTTCCAGGTAGGTTGTTTTTCCCATGATGTATTTTACATTTTCTTCCATTTTTCATTCTTTTAGTTTTGTTTGATAGATTCTTGATATCCCTTAGAGTTATTAGCTCCCACTTGCCCAATTCTAAACTGTTGTTTTCCTCAGTTAGCATTTGTACTTTTTTTTTTTCCACTTGGCCAATTGTACTCTTTAATGAGTTGTTTTCTTCAGTGGATTTTTATATCTCCTTTTCCATTTGGCCAATTCTATTTTTTAAGCAATTTTTCAAGCTGTTGACTCTTTTTTCATAATTGTCTTACATCACTCTCATTTCTTTGCCCAATTTTTCATCTACCTCTCTTATCATTTTTAAGCTCCTTTTTGAGCTCTTCCATGAGTTCTTTCTGGGCTTGAAACTACTTCCCATTTTTCTTTGGAGTTTTGCCCATAGGTGTTTTGACATTGTTGTCCTCTTCTGAGTTTGTGTCTTGGTCTTCCCTGTCACCATAATAACTTTCTATGGTCAGATTCTCTTTTTGTTGTTTTTTGCTCTTTTTTTTTTTGCTTTTTTTCCTTTCTTTTAAATTTGAGCTGTGCACCAGGGGCTGAAGAGGCACTGTCTCAACCTTTTTGTGCCAGTGGCTTCAGGCCCTGCCTATTTACCTGGTGATGCACTGATATTGCCCTGAAGCCACCAGGGGCCCCTTGTGTCTGGTGGTATACTGAGGGGGTAGGATGGAGGTGGATGGTGCTGCTGGAGGCCATAGGGGTCTGGCAGCTTACCTGGTGCTGAGCTGGGGTCCTAGTGGTGGTGTTTCGTGTGTGCTGAGGCCTGGTGGTGTGTTTCTACATTTTCCCAGGGCAAGACTCAAGCAAGGGGAGGTCTGACCACTGGAGGATGCCTGTTTGTCCTGGGCTATGCTGAAGCACATGGAGGTCTTGCCACTGGAGGATGCCTGTCTGCCTGGGACTATACACAGTGGTTCTCAGAGGTGGAGTCTACTGGTTCCCCTGGTTATGCTAAAGCACATGGGGGCTCCTAGTGTTGGTGTTTGCCTGCTCCACCCCCCTGGAGCTCAGGATCTTCTGCTGGTTTGCTGAGGTGGGGCTTGCTGCTGGTTTGCTAGGATGCTTCCTGTCCTGGAATGTGCTCCCCTTTTACCCAAGTGAGATGGATCTTTCTTGCCAAGCTTACAAGTTTCTTGGCCTAAAAGATTGTTTTACTCCATCTTTCTTCTGGTTCTGCTATTCCAGGATTTGTTCTAGGGCACTATTTTATGGTTATTTGGAGGTGAATATGGGAGAGGTGCAGCTATCTACTGCTTACTTGACTATCTTAGCTCCCAGAAGTCCCACACTTAAGGCAATTGATTCCTGAAAGTAAAATGAAATTATTATTATTTATTTTCAACATTCCTCCCAGACTTAACATTCTAGGCTTTTCTTTATATGCAAAATAAATGCATGTATCAAAAAAAAAATGATTTCTGAATAAGTATTAAGAACTGTGCTAAGAGCTGGGAACAAAAATACAAAAGAGAATTTTCTACCCTCACGGAGCTTATATTCCAATAATAGAAAACAAACCATAAAGAGGAGTAGTGGCCTATGAGGAATGTATTGTCCTGTGAGGTCATCAGGATGGTTAGTGAAAATATAAGGCAGCTAATTGAGCCATCCATTTCAGAAGCAACAGTAGAATTGGTTTAATTACTGATCTCAAAGCAAGAAGTGAAAGAAACAAAAATACATGAATTTGGCCTTGATTCTTATCTGTTACAGACATTATCTTGTGCCTACTACTTAGCTACAGCATATGCCATGTTTCTTTGTTATTATAATAATCAATATTTCACATAAGAGCAAAATACCCATAAGAAAAGAGGATAAGAAATGATTTCATGATTCATTTCTAAAGAAATTTAGATAAGGTGATTTCTTCATCCTATTGCTGATCACCGGTCTATTATCTGTATGACTCTTTAGTCAAGATTTGTCATCTTTTCAGTCATCAACCTTAAGTGGATTATGGAATATGTGTTCTGGCTTGATATCGTCTGACTTGATGCATTAGTCTCACAAAATCTCTGTAGCAACCATTAATTGCTGATAAGTTAAGTAATGCAAATCTATAAAGAACTAGATACCATAATTGCTAGATGATAATAGTTTCCAACTTTCCTTGACGCAGGGGATGCCTGAGGAAATTGTCAGCTGACTCAAAGGACTTCCAAATTCCCCCACCCTATTATTCACATTTATTCCCTGAAATCACCCTAAGTTTTCTTCACCAGACAAGGAAATATCTCTGTTCGCTTTTGATTTTCTCACCATCAGACATCTCTTTTCAATTCCTACCCCACTCCCTTCTTGAAAGATAGGTGGCATAGTGGATTGAGTGCTGGCCTTGGAATCTGGATGAGGAGAATTTTAATACTGCCTCAAGACACTTAGCTGCATAATACTCAAGAAGTCACTTTAATCTCTCACATTTTCTGTGTTCTTATATACAAAGTGGGGAAAATAATATCACCTACCTCCCAGGATTATTGTGAGGATCAAATTAGTTAACATTTAAAAGCTCTGAAGGGCAATATTATTGCTATTATTATTATTATTATTTGTGTTCCTAGTCCTTCTCCTCTAAACCCTCACTTCCTATCCATTTTCAATTTAGTTAAAAAGTTCTCTCCTGTGGAAAGCCTTATTGGGTTAATCCAGTGCCAACTATGACATTGCCTTTTCTTCCACACCATTCAGGCTTACTTTGCTTATGTTTAAGCAAACTCATATCCTATTACTTTCACTCTTGGAGGAAAGGATTGAGATAGTAGGAGTAGGTTTACACATGTGGGATAACACTTCTTTGTTTTTCCTTACCAAGGCTTCCATCTCACTGCCATCACCCCATTAAAAACAAAATGGAACTGTGATTTCATCACAGTTCAGTTCCTGAAAGTAAAATGGATCTACTTAGAAACTATTGGCATAACTACTTAGAAAGTATCATCATAACAAAGGTTTTAGGCAGAAAGATAACAGAGAACCCACAACCCTTAGAATATCATCTCCCACACTGGTGTCACCTTTAGCCTCCACATACAAGCAGATCATCTGTTGCTGACAGTTGTAAATAATCTACCCTGACTGTATATGCTAAAATATCTAGTGTTCAGAGTGAGAATATACATGTGACCCTGTGACAATGTACAGCTTTAGGGGTCAGGAGTTACCCCTTTTTCCCTTTGTATGTATTATTAGCATGTTTTCTTGTCTTGTACTTTCTCTTGGCACAGTGGAGGTCATATGCCATTGACTGCACTGCGTATAGCTCAGGCATACACTTCCCCAATGATGAGTTATTTTCATAAGTATATCTATAAATGCTGGTCAACAAAGGCCATAAAATCATGAATTTTGGAGTTGTAAAAGACCTTACAAATCAATTAATACACCACCCTTATTTTATAGATGAAGAAGGTGAGACCCACAGAGGAGACTTGACTTATCCAAGCTCACATAACTGTCAAGTAGAAAATCAGCAACTGGAAAGCAGGTTTCCTGATTCCAAGTTTAGCAATACTCTACCTGCAATTGCACAAATTCACAAGGGTTCTCACCAGGATGTGCTAGGGACCAGGTTGAAAATCATACACAATCAGTGGACAATTCTCCAGGTTGTTCTAGGGCACATTTTCTGCAGCCAAATAAAATGTCATCTTTTCTCTTCATATCATTAAATAAAAAGGTCCTGGGACATCTTATGTATATAAAATACTTTCCAAAATGTGATATGATACAATAACCATTTTTAAGTGGCAGGATTGCTATATGCCGGTCACTGTGCTTACCTCTAGGGATACTAATAAGAAATTAAGACAGTCCTTGCCTTCAAGGAGTTTCCAATTTAATGGGGAAGACAATACCAAAAAAAAGTAGTTGAAAAGGGAAGGGTTAGTGCCAGAGGATACTTGGCAAGAAGAAGAAGATGATGTTGGATTCAAAACCAAGCAGAATGGCTGATGGCAAATGAAGAGATGATTAGAGATTTTGAATCTTCTGTAAAGAAAGGCTACGGGAGGAGTTTTTTACTTCCCACTCCAGTCTTCCAATCACAGAAGCAGAAGTAACTGAGGGTACTGAAGATGTATAAGTAACAAAACTAAAACAATCTGAATTTTCTGTTAATGAGTTTCTCCTGGGAGGGTCATGATGAAGATTAAGGTGGAGTCAACACCAAGCAGAACAGCTGGTGGCAAATGAAGAGTTGGTTAGAATTTTGAAACTTCTATAAAGTGAAGGTATGGGCAGCCACCGAAGATTCATCTTCCTGATTTCAAGTCTGACCTCAGACACTTACTAGCTGTGTGACCCTGGGCAAGTCACTTAACCCTGTTGGCCTCAGTTTCTTCATCTGTAAAATGAGATGGAGAAGAATATGGTAAACTACTCTAGTATCTTTGCCAGGAAAACCCCAAATGTGGTCACCAAGAGTTGGACATGACTGAAATGACTGAACAACAATAAAGTGAAGGTATGGACAGAGTGCCTTGAAAGCATATATTCCCACAGAAGTGGTATGGTAATTTAAGTGTACTATAGGCATACTCTCCGCTTAGAATCTGGGAATTAGAGGAGACCTGGCAGATCAAGTCCAAACCCTTATCCAAAGCATGATGATAACTTTATTAGGTCCATACTTCACCCAGAGGAGAGGGGACATAAAGCTGTACCCTAGACCATGACTCAGCAACAGTTACTTATTATTTGATTAAATTTTAATTTCTGCCAAACAAGTATCCAGTTTTCCTAGCAGTTTGCTTAAAAAATTTTTTTTCCCTAATAATTTATTCTATTCTTGTTGACTACTTCTGTTTCTTGCTTATCTAGCCTGTTCCACTGAACTATTTTTCTGTTTTGTTTTATTTTTAAACCAGTACTAAATAGTTTGGATTAGTAGTGATTTATTGTATAATGAGGTCATTTCAGTCAATTTTTAAAAATCATTTCCATTTGCATTCTAGATAGACTTTTTGTTCTACCAAATAAATTCCATTACTGTTTTGTCTAGTTGTAAAATATTCTTTCTATAATTTGATTGAGACTACTGAAATATGTAAGTTCTTTTACATAGTGTTGCCATTTCTATTATATTGGCCTGGCCCAACCATAGACAGTAATTAATTTTCTGGATATTTGTCTCCTTTCATTTCTATAGAGTATTTTAATCCATATTTATATATGTGTTGTATGTATAGGTAAACTCCCAAATATTCTATATATTTTTTGGTGATTTTGAATGGAATTTTTCAATATCACATTTTCTTCTTTTTTTTAGCACTATAGAAAAATGCTGACAATTTCTGTATATTTTGCATCCTGTTACTTTGCTAATGCTATTGGTTGTCTTAATTGTCTTAGTTTCTTAGAAAACCCTAAAGAATTATGATGCCATTCTTTACCTACTCACTACTTAATATACACAACCTCATTTCTACTTTTCCTACACTCCTGAAAGTCAAAAGTGATGTGCAAAATAACAATGGCCCTTTCTTAGCTCTCTTTGATTTCTCTGCAGTATTCTTCTTCTATTCATTTATTTCCATTTGTACTGCCATTACTTTAGTCTAGGCTCTTGTCACCTCAAACGTGGGCTATTGCAAAGGCCTCTTTTTAAATTTATTTTATTTTTAATTTATAGAATAAAACAAACATTTCCATAACAAGTATAATAAAAAGTTTATTGCGCATGAAATTGCAAATCTATTATGTACAACTTGCTATTCCTTTTAAATTTTTAATAAAGTTATCACAAACTCATTTTTCCCTTTTTTTTTTCCCTAGCCCTTCACCCTAGAGATAGCTATCATTAGACACAAAATGTTTATATGTGTAAAATCATTCCATACATACTTCTCTTTATCAGTTATTTCTCTGGACATAGATACCATCTTTCTTCATATGTCCTTTGTAGTTAATTTGGGTGTTTATAATAATCAAAATTACTTATTCACTCAAACTTGCTCCTAAAACAATATTGCTGTTACTATATACAATCTTCTATTGGTTCTGCTAATTTCACTCTTCATTATTTTGTGCAAGTTTATGCATGTTTTTCTAAGATCATCAAGCTTATCATTTCTTATAGCACAGTAGTATTCTACCACAATCATATACCACAAGTTGTTCAGCCATTCCCCAATTGACAGGCATCCCTGCAATTTCCAGTTCCTTGCCACCATTAAGAGAGCTGCCATAAATATTTTAGAAGCAGAAGTTCTTTTTTTTCCACTAATCATCTTTGGAAATAGACCTAGTAGTGGTATTGCTAGGTCAAAGGTTATAGGTATAGGCAGTTTAATATTCTTTGGGCATAATTCCAGATTGTTTTCCAAAATGATTGGATCAGTTCACAAATCTATCAACAATGAATTAGTGTTCCAATTTTTCCACATCCCTTCCAACATTTGCCACTTTCACCTTTAATCATTTTAGCCAATCTGATAGGTGTAAAATAATATCTCAAAGTTGTTTTAATTTGCATTTCTCTAATCAATAATGATTTGGAGCATTTTTCATATAACTATGAATTCTTTTGATTTCTTTATCTACAATCTGCCTGTTCATATATTTTGATTATTTATCAATTGGGGAATGACTTATATTCTTATAGATTTGACAAAGCTCTTTATATATTTGAGATAGAAGAACTTTATCTGAGAAACTGTCTATAAATTTTCCCCAAATTTTCTACTTTCCTTCTGGTCTTAGATACATTTGTTTCATTTGTACAAAAGCTTTTAAAATATAATATTATTGAAATGATCCATTTTACACCTCACTCTACTCTCTACTCTTCTTTATTCAGAAATAGTCTGAGGGCTTCCATGTTCTTCCAATTTTCTTATACTGTCTTTCTTTATATGGAGATCATGTATCCATTTTGACTTTATCTTGGTCAATGTCTACCAATCTTAAATCTTTACACTTGTCAAATATAAAGTTAGTATATTTATTTGTTAGTGTAGATTGTATGTCTACTTTGTTCCATTGATTTGCTTTTCTATTTCTTAGACAGTACCAATTACTTAAGGCAGATAATTTCTGCCTTATAATATAATTTAAAATATGATACTGAACTTCCTTCCTTTACATTTTTTTAGGTCTAGTCTTTTTTTCTAAACTTCCTTCCTTTACATTTTTTTAGGTCTAGTCTTTTTTTCTAAACTTCCTTCCTTTACATTTTTTTAGGTCTAGTCTTTTTTTCTACACCCAGCATTGACACTACCTTGTTCCCTACATCCTCTGGAGGGTAGAACAGACTAATATTAGGTCCTCAGGGATAACGGCAAACTTGAAGGCAGCTGTATGGGGTTGAGATGTATTGAAATCTATCTTTCAGTTGCTGCTCTTCTCTCCATCTACTCACAAAATTATCCAGGTGCTTCAATTTATCCCCATTGTTAACCCTAATCTATTCATGTTTGGAGATTGACTAAATGTGTCCAAAACAGAACTTATTACTTCCCCCCCAAACCTTTCTTCTCTCCTAGCTTCCCCATTACTACAGAGGGCAATATCATCCTTCTAGTCTCTGGGGTTCAGAACCTAGGAGCTATCCTTGACTTCTCATTATCTCTCACCTTGCATATCCACATTATTGCCAAAGCCTGTCAATTTCACCTTTGCAAGTGATTTTCCAAAAGCACTGCTCTGACCATGTCTCTCTGCTACTCAATAAACTCCAATGGTTCCCTATTGTTTTCAAGATCAAATAAAAAATCCTCTGTTTGGCATTAAAAAAAAAAACCTTCATAACCTATCTCATTCCTATCTTCTTATACTTACTCCATGCTAAGTACTCTTCAATCCAGTGACATTGGCCTCTTGGCTATTCTATGACCAAGTCATTCTATCTCTTGGTTCTGGGCATTTTCTCTGGTTACCACTATGACTAGAATGTTCCTGCTCTCCTCATCTTTACCTACTGATTTCTTGGCTTCCTTCAAGTTCCAACTAAAATCTCATCTTTTATAGGAAGCATTCTCCATCCCTTCTAAATTCTAGTGTCTTCCCCTAATTATTTCGTATTATTCCTATATATTTCTTGCTCTGTATATGTTTGTTTGAAGGTTGACTCTCCCTTTATATTGCAAGCTTCTTGAGGACAGGGCCTGTCTTTTGCCTCTTTTTGAATACCAATGCTTAGCACAGTGATACACATAGTAGGTGCTTAATAAAATGTTTATTGATTAAGTGGCTATGCCCCTAACAGAAGATATAGAAAACTACTCTTCCTATGTTAATAGAGCTATTTGGTGAGGAAGCAGGAGCAACTATGATATTAGGAATTGGTGTAAGATTATTAGTTCTCCATGTTTTCTTCTTCTCCCTCCTCCCCTCTCTAATCCCTTTAATCTCTCTTTTTTTGTTTGTCCTCACATTGCCCTAACCATGACTTGATATACATTCCACCTATAGACTTGATCCTGTTTAATGCTTGTCTGATTCTGGTGATAGATGGGAAAGGTAGAGAAAGTCAAATCTCAATAGCTCTCTAACTTTGATTTAAGTTTGCCTTACTCTGACTTTTGTTTCATAGACTATTAGATTTAGAGTTAAAAGGACCTTTAAAGATCATCTGGTCCAAATCCCTTGTTTTATAGATGAAGAAGCTGTCCCCACAGAAACAGAAGATATGCATTTAATATTCTATAACTGCAAAGCATTAGAACGAGGATTAGAACCCTAGTATCTGATTTCCATTCTAGTTCTCTTTCCACAATACCCCACACTTCCTCTCTAATAATCTATACTAGTGGTTGAGAATTTTGACTCTCGTGAGTGAGTTCCTTTACGGCTGCCCTGATTCTACATGGCCGGGTCATACCTATACATAATAAGGACTCACTGGGGCTGCCCCTTTGACAATTTTCCTATATATATACAAACATATTTTTGTGCTTGCACATCCACGATCTAGCTACCCAGGTGATCTTTTAGCATTAAAGTTCTCCCTCAGACCTTTCTTCTTTATGGACATTTTCCTTATGCTGAGATCTCAGTCCTGAGCCAGGATTAGTGAATTAGTCTTTTGGTTCTCAACAATGCTATATCTTCCTAAATTAATATCTTGGATTGATATCCTCTGCTTTGATCATGGCTTACAATATTTACATCTTGCATCCCCTTTCCCTTCAAATAAGCACAAGGTCACTGGAAAGACTGCTGGATTCAGAATTGGTAGAAATTCATTTTGAATATAATTTCTGGTACTTGATAGCTCTTTGACCAGAGGAAGCTTTTTAATATCTTTGACCTTCAGTTTCCTCATACGTAAAATGAAGATAATACATGCAGTACCAGTTTCACAAGATTTTTATGAGCATAAAATAATTTCTGTATTGAAATCAATTTGTAAATCTTATAGTATCACATAGAGTCAGCTTTTATAATTGCTATTATAAGAGAAAATATCATTCACAACTCATTGGATGGAGTTCACATAGAAATGTCTGTGGAACCAGTATATGTTCATTATTATTTTGCATTTAAAGTTTTTTGAACTCTTGCACAGTTGGATAAAGTAACCATTTTATGTAATTGAATAAAAATATTGAGATCTGTTTATCTCCTTTAGATGCAGTAAAATAGAGATAACATGCCTCATTCTATTTCCATATGATCTTAATTTTTTTCTATCAGGCTTTTATATTTGGAAATCTATTTCATTCCAGGCAGACTTCAGATGGAATATTTGGCATGGAAGTAGCTTAGCTGGAAAAGAGACTGAAGGATCTGGATTCTGAGCCCAACTTTGCCATTGGGTAGTTGGTTCGATTTAGGCAAACTATTTCACCTTTGTTGGTCTCAGTTTCTTCATTTATAAAAAAGAGAGTGTTATATTAGATGATATTTAAGGATCCATCCAGCTCTGAAGTGACATGTAGAAGATTTCAAGTGAATTGGCATTTTATTAGGCTTATAATACCCACTAGTAAATAGTATTTGTAAAATATGTGGGCAGTTAAGTGGTGCAGTGCTAGAGCACTAAGTTTGGAGTCAGCAATATTTGAGTTCAAATATAGTTTCAGACATTTACTAAAGGTGTGACCCTGGACAAGTCACTTAAATCTCTGTTTGCCTCAGTTTCCTCATCTGTAAAATAAAGATAAAAATAGCACCTGCGCCTATTGGCTGTTGTGAGGATGAAAGGAGATCAAATTGTAAAGTACTTAGCATAGCACTTGGCACAAAGTAAATGCCATATAAAGATTATTATTACTATTTTTTGTTTTAAAGTTATATTTTCAATGGCTCTATGTTCATTCTATTATGCTCTGATTCCAATACAGTTTATTGGGCAAGTTTTTGGTATTTATGGTACAGGAATTTGTCACCTATTGGTTTACAAGAATTAGCAAGGTTCTGGTGGCAGCTAGGGGATATAATGGAGAGAGTACTGGATTTGGAATCAAGAAGATTTCAATTTCAATCCTACCTCAAGACCTTACTAGCTGTGTGATTCTATACAGGTTATATACAGGTCTCTCAGCCTCTACTGACATCAGTATATAAAATGCTTAGCAAGCCTTAAAGACTTATGTAAATGTTTGATATTAGCATAATTTGGCAACTAAATTGTACTGCTTGTTGTCTTCTAGGTGCCAAATTTTGCTACTTACAATGATATGTTACCTAGTTTCCACTTTTTCATTGAAAAATCTTTATTGTTCAATTGTTATTCAATAGGCTTACTTCATAAACAGAACGCTAGGCTTGAAGGCTAAGGGACCTAGCTTCAATTCACACTTCTGACTAACTAGCTCTGTGTAAGATTCTTACCTTCTTTGGGCCAGTGATGACTCTCTAAGGTTTATTTAATGAGTCATCAGTGGGTTAACTGATATGGTGGAGGGTATTTACCCCATATTGGATATTTTCATGTGTTCTGGTATTAAAGCTAATTTTCCAGTTTAGGCTATTTTCTATACCCATTTATCCAAGGTCTTATCTCTAAAATAGTTCATCTGACCAAAATCCAATGTTCTGGATCCTAGTTTTTCCTGACCTTTTAGTCCTATTTGATTCCCTGGTCTTGGTCTTATTCATCTATTATTCCATATAGTATATGAATTTTAGTAAGATATTGAATCTCTAGCCTTTATGTAGTTTGACTCCTTGGCTCTGGATACTTAAAACCTGAAACCCAGACTTTTTTTTTCTGCCTAGCATACTAACTTTAACTTGACCTAGATGAAGCTTAGGTTTTGAACAGCTTGTGCTTTTGAAACTATCTCTTCCCTCTTTCTAGCCTGCTGGCCTATCTACTTTGTTCCTGATCACTTGTGTTGCTGTCCTCACGTTAGCTGGCACTAGACCTTCCCTGCTGACCTCCTCTTCCCACATACCTCAATTCTTTTCTAAGTTGTTTAGGGTTCACTTAACATTGTGCATCTTACCTAATGGCCCTTCCCAGGCCACAGACCGTGTCCTCCCTAGGAGCTGGGCTGAATGGGGCAGCATAACACCATGTCAGTACTCAAGCTCTCAATCTGACATCTTCATACTTTGGCTCTGCCTTGCTCTGCCCTCTGGCATCTGTCTCTTCCCTGTTCTTGCCTGTCTACCTGGCTTCTAATCACTGCTTACCCTGATCTTCGTTCACTTCGTATGTCCTGGCTTGGACTTGCCTGCCTGCTTCTGACTCACAGCCTCTCTCTGATACATGATATCTGCTAGATGTTTCAAGCCTTATTGCGATTTTCCCAGTCTTGTCTCCTCATGCCACATACGCTGCTGCCTATCATCTGTCCTAACACAGAAAAAATAGACTTGGTAGAAGGAGATAGGGACAGTATCCCAACCATGGGTGAGGGAGGGAAGAGACAAAGTATTGCTTAATTGATCTACTTTGTCAGTGTTTTTAAAATAGGAATACTTTCCCTTTCTGGATTTTTGAATTTTTCAATTATCTCTTTTGTTTGTTTGTTTGTTTGTTTGTTTTTATATTCCCAAAGATCTATAGTCTCAGCCATTTTCATGCTTTATTTTCTTCCACCTCATTTTCTGCCTCTGACCAGTCATTTCAATTCTTGTCCTAGGGCCCCTGATTCCCTAGTAATGAGTATTCACTGTATCTATCCCTGAATCAGACCCACTATGCCGTTCTTCAAGTATCTTTCTTGTCATGCTGCTGTTCTGTATCCTTTGATCCCTACTCCCTATGGTCCCTCTCTAGTCTTGGAGGAGTAATCAAGATGGCCCTACCAATCCTGGAAAGGATTTGTCAATCAATCAACCAGTCAATCTCTGGTTCCTCCCACCCTCCCTGTGAATTTCCAGACCACAACATCCCTTCTGGAACTTTACTCCATTATAAGTGTGATCTTCTTTTATTAAGGTTTAAGCTCTTTGTGGGTGGGAACTATCTTTTTTTTGTACTTTTGTTTTTTGTCAGTTTTTTATATTTATATATTTTTTGTATCTTCAGTGCTTACTAGGGCTTAATGAATTTTGTTTTGTTTTGTTTTCACCAGTGTGTGGTTATTTCCTCCAATTGAAGTAGATTGTGTCCACCATACACACGTACATATCGGTATAACTTTTTTTTCAATATAACTTTTTTTTTTTTTGCTGTGGCCATAAATAATTTATTAAAAAAATTCTGATATTCTAGTGACAAGCCATCCCCAACCAGTCCTGAGATTATAGATATATTTCATTCTAAAGACCATATTTGAAGCTCTTTCTATCTGAGTGGCCCCTGTCAGTCAATAGTCATTTATTAAGCACCTACTATATTCCTGGTACTTTGCTAAGTTCTGGAGATACAAAAAATGCAAACGGAAATCACTGTCTCAAGGAGCTCACATTCTAATGAGGGAGACAACATGCAAAAACTATGTACAAACAAGATATTTACAGAATAATTTGGAGCTAACCAACTTTATAGATGAAGAAGCTGTCCCCACAGAAGTAGAAGCTATGCATTTAATATTCTGTAACTGCAAAGCATTAGAACAAGGCCTAGAACCCTAGTATCTGATTTCCATTCTAGTTCTCTTTCCATGAGAAAGAAGAGAGAAGGCACTAACTTTGAGAAGATTAGGAAAGGTTTGTTGTAGCATTCAAGTGTTATGAGAGAAATGATTATTAATATGCAGTAATTTGGGGAGATCCAGAGTTTCCCTTTTTTTTTCTATAGTCCTCATTTCAAAGTTCAATCTCTTGTCATTACTGATAATGAAATTGGATTAACTTTCTTAACAATCTTTTTCAGAGTCCACCCAACTAAGGAAGCTCATTGTACTCTACTCAAGTTTGGATGGGGATAAATTATTTTATTAGAATACTCAAGGCTAGGCAATTTAGAAGTAAATAGTATAATCAAAGTTCATTAGAATAGGTCCAGCCCCTCATTGTAATGTTCATTCTCTCCCATTACTTGTTAACCAAACAGAGTTGATTGCCACCCTCTAGAACACCCACTTTTCCAAGGCCCTATAAGCCTTGAGCCTTGAGACTTTGGCATTTGAGAGTGCTACTGACCTCTTATATTAAAATGCTTGCATTAGCAATAAAATGATGAATTACCCAGAAATTATGTCTCTCGAACATCTTAAATGCAACAGTTACTTGGGACTTAAAGGAAGCCAGGGCAGTCAGGGTGTAAAGATGAGGGAAAGAATTCCATACATGGAAGAAAGCCTGGGAAAATTCAGAGTCAGAAGATGGAGTGTAATCCCAACCAAAATAGTGTTTAATAACCATGGTCACCTCTAAACCAGGGTGAGGCATTTAGTATCATTTAAAGTGTAATAAGTACTTTTCTTATTACTGTATGTTTACATTTAACCTAAGGTACAAGTTTTCATTTTGATTGTGCCTTGGTGTGCCTGTGTAATTAATCATACATAAGAGACAACAGGAAAATGCAGACATACTCATTCTAATGGATACTCCAGTTCTGGGAAACAAAAAGTCATTTATTACAAATGATGGCAATAAGTTATACTGACGTGTTTTGGTTTTTTTTTTTTAATGGTCGTAAAGGATTTGTACATTATCTAATAAGATCCCTCAATAGCCCTGTGAGGTAGTCACAACAAATATTTATTCCCATTGTACATATGAGTCAAATGAAACTCAGAAGGGGTTAGTAACTGGTCCAAGGTTGTATAATTGATAAGCAATAGAACAAGGGCTCAAATCTAGGCTTTCAGGTTCTAATACCAGTATTTCAAATATCAGCCTGATCCATTAAAAATAAATAAAATCTAAAAAAGACAATTTTACATGTTCAACTAGCAAAACTTGTTAATGAAGCATCAAATGGGATGATGTCTTTCCTACTTACTTGACTTTGGACAAGTCACTTAACCTATCTTGGCCCCATCAGAGGTCCCCCAAATGAGGAGGTTTGACTAGGAAGCCTCTAATGTGTTTTCTGGCTTTAAATTCATAATCTTTTCTGACTGTTTCTTCTCATCACTCTCTACATAAACACATGCACATACACATGATCCATGAATTTGCATTGTGGTGGAGGCAATGTGGAAACCTCTAGAAACCTTGAATAGCATGCATTTAATTTAAGATTCATCCTAGAGCAGGGGTGGGGAACCTGTGGCTTTGATGCCACATGTGGCCTTCTAGGTCCTTGGGTGTGGTCTTTTGACAGAGTCCAAGTTTTACAGAACAAATTCTTTTATTAAGGTGATTTGTTCTGTGAAGTTTGGATTCAGTCATTGACTGTCTCACCTAAGGACCTAGAAGGCCACATGTGGCCTCAAGCCGCAGGTTCCCCACCCTGTCCTATAGTGTAGCCTGAGTAATATAAAAGGAGACTAAATGACTTGCCAAGTCTCATAACTAGCATGGATAGGCTTTGAATCCAGGTTTTCCTTACTCTAAGGCAGGCCTACAATCCATACCGCCTCTTACTTACTATGTAACTTGGGAGGTACAGTCAAGGTGAGCCCCAGAATTGTTAGCCTGATAAGTTCATCCATACTAAATTGACTGCTCATATAGCCTGCATAATTAAGATGGAAGACATCTGAAAAAGCTAATTATCCAATAACTGCTATGATTATATCAATCATGTAATGACCCTTCTTAGGGATATGCGGTGATTCCTTATTTAGTTTTTAGGCTGAATTCACCAGTTGGAGGCCATCCATCAATTGATCCTACCACACCTACCCAACCAAATTTGAGCAGTCTATAATAATCTCTGTCTCTGCTAAGGTCTAACTCAAGTGGCCTCCACAAAATATTCTCTGACCCCCTTCTTTACCTTCCCCTGAGGGGAACTTGATCTACCATTTCTCCAAGTTCTCATAACTATTCTCCTGGATTTCTTCTTTGTACCTAATCTTCTTTCTATCATTATTATTATTTCTGCCCACAACTTGCCACATCAGGGGAGAAGAACAACATGGTTGGAATCAGACTTAGTTTTGAATTCTTCCTCAAACATTTGTGAGCTCTATGATCATGTGCAAATCTTATAACTTCTCAGAGCCTCAGTTTCCTAAGCTATAAAACAGTGATACTATACTTGTCAGTGCCTAACTCTATAAGATTACTTTGAGGAAACTGCCTGGTAAATCTTGAAGTGACATATAAATTTCAACCAATATTACTAGGTTATAAACTCCTTGAGAACTTGGTCTAATTAAATATCTTTTTATCCTTAGCACTTAAAAAATGGCAGGTGCTTATTAAATGTAGAAAGACCCACATCCAATAATATTTCCCATGGATTCTGTATTCTTGTTAGTCTGATTTCATTATTGTCCCTATCATCTTCTCCTGCTATTTTGTTGGGGAGTCAAAAAAATAAGGCAATGATGAATTTCATTGAGAGGTATAGTTTCCAGGAATATGGATTTTGACTATTCTTCTGTACTTTGAGTATTGTGATCATTCTGGCTGCTTCCATTTAGGAAGGATAATGATATATTGGAGAGTCTTCAGAGGAGAGCAGGAGGGCAAACAAAATGACCTTGAGTTCGTGTTATATAAGATCATTTGAAAGTGCAAAGAATGTTTAGCTTAGAGAAAGAGAAGAGGGGTGGGGTAAGTGATAACTTTTTTTTTTTTTTTTGTATTTTCAGGGTTACCTTTGGAGCAGGGATTAGACTTGTTGTTTGTGCACCAGGGGTCAAAACTAGAAACAGTAGTGGGAGGTACAAATGGTAAATTCAGTCTTGATGTCAGGAAAAGCTCCTTAACAATTTAAAACTGATTGGTAGGATGGTTGGCCTGGGCGGGTTGTGGGGCCCCTCACTTGGTATCTTCAAGCAAAGGCTGTTTGACTACCTTTCTTGTATGTTAAAGAGAATGATTCATTTTGGATAGGGACAGGTCTAAATATATGCTGAGGTGTCTTCCAACTTGGAAATTTTGTATAATGTAGAATATTATCTTTAATAAAATGTCTTGATGGCTTCAATTATTACAGAAAAGAGGAAAATGATTTTTAATATCAGAAGTTCAAAGGACTGATTGGCCTAAAATTATGGTTTTTATATAGTATTTCTTATCTAACTTTACATATTTGAGTACCTGGTTTAAAATTACCCTATACTTTCAAATTTAAAGCATAGTTAGTTTGCAGTATTTTCTTTGGCTCCCAAAAGGATAAATATACCTTGCTGAATGAGCAACTATCCCATGGTAGTTGAAATGGGAAGAGGATAACAATAGAGAGTTGACCACAAGGATCCACCAGCTTCATGTGACATCAAACAGCATTAAAATGAGGAACATAGAAGGGAGAAGGATAAATATTAAAAATCCTTATTAATTGGACTAAGCTACTGCCTCATGTTTGACAGTGAGAGACATGAATAGGTTTTCTTTATGGGAAAGATGCCATAGCTATGATTTACATGTGCTCCTCTATTGTCAATAAAAAAACACCCAACAACCAGTGCAATATTTTGGTATTTATTTAACTTCTTAGACTGTATCTATTGCTATGGTGCTTAAGTACCTCGTTTATTTTATTTTTTCTTTTAATCAAACAAATGAGTCACTGAGGAGGGTGACTAATGGATCATACAAATACAAAAACGCTCTCTCCTAGTGATGGCAATTAAAGGCCTGAGTGACGGGGTATGCCTAAGATTGTACCAGGCTTCTAGGTTCATGAAGTCAAACTTTATTTGTTTCAGTTGCATGAATATTCAAAGCCCATCCCTAAAAAACGCTTTGACATTTTTACAGACCTAAAATGGAAGAATTTTTAGGAGGGTGAATAAAGACAAAAGAACATTTTATGTTTTTATTTCTCATCATTCCCATCTAATCTGTTTTCTCAGCCTCTCCCCTCTCTTCTCTGCTGAGACTTCCAAATATATATGCCACTTATGCCAGTTTCAATCCATCTTCAATTTACTAATAGGCTCATCTCCTTTGTCCTGGGAGATACTGCTTTTCCCTTTTCCCTGCCCCAAAATGAATAGATCATGCCTCCCTAAAAAGTTCCATTCAACCAGCATTTTATGTTCTTGGCATTGTACTGGATACCATGAATACTAAGACAAAAATGAAGCAGCCCCTGACCCACAGAGACTTCCTGTCTACTGTGGAGTGGGTGAGAGAGAATATGTGTACCCATAATTGAAAACATAATACAGACAATGTAAATACAAATTAATTTTCCAAAGGTGGGGGTGAGAGTGAAAGAGTGCTAACAACTCAGAGGATCCGTAAAGGCTTTACATGGGTGATTGAATCTTGTAGGAAACCAGACATTGGATTCCCTTCAAATAATAACCCATCCTGTCTGTCACCTAGGCTCAAAAACTTTATGATTCTCTCTTTCATCCCCTGTATCCCGTTATTTACCAAGTACTATTGCTTATAATTTTTAATTCACTCTCATATACCTTTGCAGTACCATTGAATGCATTCTGCCTTGCATTCATTCTGCATATATTATGTGTATACTTATGTTCATGTTGTCTTTACTATTAGAATTGAAGTTTCTTTGCTTTTGTCTTTATAAACCTAGTACTTATTACACTGACTAGCCTATAGTAAACAGTTGATTGCTATCACACACCCAATCTTATATTATCTGTATTATTATTATTATTATTGTCATTCTGTTGCCCCTCTTCCCTTCAGTATTTCTTAACTAGTTCCTTTTGTGTCTAGTAGCTAGATTAATCTTTCCCATAATATTCTTTCTTTCATCATATTATTCTTCTATTCAAAAGTCTCCAAAGGTTCCATAATGCTTATAGTATTACATTTAATATCTTCACCCTGCAATGCCTCTGCAGTGTGGCTCATTATCTAGTTAACTTTTTCTCTTACTGTTTTCCAAAATTACCTTTGCTTCTAGCCAAAGCAGTTGCATTACAGACACTCTATGTAAATTTGTTCAATCTTCATCTACATACTGAGGACAGAAAGCAAGCAATCAAGATAGTCATTACCTTCAAGGGGCTTACATTTGAATGAGGGAGACAAAATATGTACATATATAAATAAATAGATAATATATACAGAATGTGAGGGTTAGCAAAGAGGGTAGGTACTAGCAGGTTGTCCATGCTAACTAATATATTATAAAACTCACTTCTCTTTGTTACTCTTATTTTTCTATGCTATTCATCTGGTCACTTGAGGTTATCTTATCATATGTAGCTATTTTTAAAAATTTATTTATGTCTTATTTCTCTAAAGAAAATGGAAATTTCCTGAAGGCAAGAACTGTGTCATATATTTTTTACATGCCCCACCAGTGTGTACTCAGCATATCCCTTGTTCCATGAACATGGCAGATAATAAATATTTAATATTTCAAATATACTTGAGATTCAAGAGGATTTTTTTTTTGGAATTGTAAAGGTAATCACAAAATAAGGCACCAAGTCATTTTTGCTTCTATTTGTTGAGTAGGAGAAAGAGAAATGAATTGATTTAATTAGAAATTTTGCTGAATCAAGAAGCATGAATACATATATCTCAAGATCCTACTATCAAATTCCAATGAGAAGAGGTCAGGATTATATCCACCTTGTCGATCATATATTTGCCAAAGTAATTATTCACAGCACTTTTTGTTCCAAGATTCATTCATACATACAATAAGAGTTTCAACAAGTTGGAACTCCTTGATTCAGGTGATGTTTTATCATGTTGTTTCCTAACAGCTAAGTTAATATTATCTAGCCTAGAAAAAACTTTCCACTGATCCAAGATGCCAACATATTTTTGGTGTTCTAGTTATCATCATCAGAGTAAATTAGGTGCAAGTTCAAGCGATGTGCAAAGCACATGGTTTTAACAACCATATTATATCCATCATCTGATCAAATTAACTGATTCCAGGTAAGGACTTTATGTGTATCACAGAACAGTTGCTTATGGATATAAAGCTTATAATACCAAGTGAGAAATATTCTTCAAGCTACTAGTAGTGATTGTGTTGTGTTAGAGAAGGTTTTGTCTTGGTTTTAATTTTGAGTAGCAACTGTGAGACTAGGAAAATGGCTGGCATTATGCTTCTATTTTCAAGAATGTTTTATAAAACCACAAATGACTATTTTGGAGCCACGTGCAAAGAGCCACAGTACCATAAAAGAGTGATCCTCCTATGTTGCATGCGTCCTATGCTTCGTAACTCAAATTTAAAGCAACTAGAATTGAGGCATTAAGAGTATTTCTGCTCAAAATTTTTGCTCAATTTGTACCCCAAGTCTATATTCTAGGATCATAGATTTAAACCTAGAAGAAAGAAGTCATTGAGTCCAACCTCATTTTTTTAATGTGTAAACTATAGTTTAAGGCTGTTATATTTGTACAAGTTTCTCCTCATTGGGGGAGAGAATGATTCCTTGGCTCTACATGCCTTTTAAAGAGTGAAGTTGTACAGAGAGCTTGAAAAAAGAGCAACTTTCCTTCCCTTACTGCTCATAGAGCACATACATGATTCTATAAGCTCTTAGGGGAGAAACCAGACATTTAGAGGAGCAGGTGCCTCACTATACATCTGATTTCAAAAATTCCTAGAAACTTCCAGGATTATTTTTTTGTATTGGGTGAAATTGTTCTCTCTGCTTGTCTGTCTTTCTCTCTTTCTGTGTATGTGTCTGTCTGTCTTTGTCTCTGTCTCTCTGTGTCTCTGTCTCTGTCTCTGTCTCTCTCTGTGTGTCTCTCTGTCTTTCCCTCATTTCCAAGTGGGCAAGTTCATTCACTTGGTATATTTATCTAGTATATTCTAATTTCTATCACTTCTCTTGTATATTTATCTGCTTGGATAAAAGGGTTTGCTTTCTATTAATTATTTATGATGGATTTCTATGCAACTGATATTTTGTGGTTACCAATCAAACCTTCAGATATAAGTTGCACCCTTTTCCCTTTAAAGGATTGTGACTAGGAAAGCAGCTTGACCCTGAAAATCAAATAATTTCCTCTAGTCTAGTAATTATTTGGGGAAGAAACACATAGATGTAGTCCAGTGCAGTACCTCTTCTCTGAGGAGAATAGAGTACCCTAGTTCTCAATCTCCTCTCTACTCCTGGATGGAATTAGTCTGCCTATAAAAGGGTTTGTGATATTTCAGAGATACCTATTCATGCTTCTCCATAAACCCCATTTAGGCAACCTATTTGGGTATGCATTACCAAAATTGTTATTTAAAAAAAAAACTACACATGAATAAATTTGGAAAAGGCAAAGTGACTTATGGTCATGTAGGTAATAAAGGGCCAGAGTTGGAGTTTGAACCTAGGTCCTCTGACTTCAAACCAAGGTACCCCACAGCCTCGAAGATGCTTTTGGAGCAAAAGTTTGGGAAATTTTAGTACAGATTCTTTTCATATAAATCAAAACACATTTTTTAAAAAAGTTCTGTTTTATTTCTTTTCAAGAAGAAAAGAAATGAAAATCTTTATGCTAGATTTGCAACAATGGTCAAAGTATCTCAGAATTGGGCTCATAGGCTTTGACCAGACCTGACCAAGAATCTCTGCTAGAACATCTCTGTCCTCCACCCTCCTGCTTGAAGATGTTCAGTGGTCAGGAGCCCACTCTCTACTGAGCCAGCCTAGTTGAATTTTGGCCAGCTCTAACTGATCTTCACCCATGCAAGCTATAGTCAGTAACCAAAGAGAAGAATAGAATGTCAGTCTCAGCTTCATAATGATAATTTCCAACATACATATGGAGCATCAGGCTTAGAAATGTCAAGTAGTCTGGGAATCATATGGCAGGTAAATGGCAGATATGGGACTTACCCTTGGGTTTTCTTACACTTCCCACACTCTCTTTGAAGATGTATAATAACAAACAATTCCAACTGAATATGGATGAGGCTAGAAATTTTTCACTACAGAGTATAATTCTGAAATATAACTCAAATATATTTCTTTCATGACTCAAGGGAAACATTTCTGGGAGAAATTCATAGAACATATGAAAAGAAGGAAGCTTAGAGATCATCGTTTACCCCTCAAGTTTCACTTATTTTACAGAGAAGAAAATTGATGCCAAGGCAAGGCCTCTGTTAAGGGTCAAAATCTCTAAAATGCTCTAAAGATTTCCTTAAGTCTGAATTTCCAGATAATGTAAAATCAAATCCATTCCCCATTTATAAGCTTAAAATCCTATGACTGTATATGTGTATATATGTATAAGTGGAATCAGAAGTTAGGTGGTGCAGTGGACAGAGTGCCAGTCCTGGAGTTAGGAAGACTCACTGAGCTCAAATCTGGCCTTAGACACTTGCTAGGTGTGTGATCCTGAGCAAGTCATTTAACCCTATTTGCCTAACTTTCCTCATCTGTGAAATGAGCTCTTCAATACCTCCACCAAGAAAACCCCAAATGCAGTCATGAAAAGTCAGACATGACTGAAAAATGACTGAACAACAAAACAACAACAAATTTAAAAGATACTTTTAGAATGATGAAAAAAACAGTGATGATTTTTTTTAAATGACTATGATGATGATGATGGCAACATGGTCTTGAGATATCAGGCTAGAGAGAAAAGACACATTGAGGTAGAGTGCCAGATTTTGAGTCACAAAGCTTGAGTTCAAATCATGGCTCTGAGGTCTTATGGGCTAATAACCACCTTGGCACTCCGTTTCTTCATTTGTAAAATACAGGGGGTGGGACAAGCATATTACTTCAAAGTTTCTTCCAATTCTAAGTCTATAATACTAAGAACCAGGACCAAGACATTGTTTTTAATCAAACCTCAAGAATATGGAAATATTTAACGGTAAAAAACATTATTGACTTCTATTTTTAGGTCTATGATTTTGGTATCCTTTATAATTAGACAAAAATCATTCCAATGAAAATGAAATCTCTCTTCTTCCTAACGTGTTCTTCCTGGTAATGGAAAATAGCACACCAGCCATCTTTGGTATGGTAAACATCCATGTACTAGAAGACAGTTGCTATCAGCCTTCTTTCATCTGCATATTCCTGATTCCTCACATCTTTTCTCATAGGTTTTCTTTTCCATTGCTTTGATCATCTTCAATCCTCTCCCTCTTCATTCTTTCCAAGTTTTTCATTTCCCAATTTCAAGTAGCTTCAGTACTCTAATGAGGGCCTGGCCAATGCTGCATACCATGAAGGAAGTAAAATCATCTTTCTCCCTGGGAATGCATAATTAAAAAACAAACTAATTTCTCCATTAAAAAACCTATAACAGAATCCAGGTTTTGTTAAAAATAAAAAAAGAAAGAATGAAATAGTCTAAAAGTAAATAATCCACAGGAAGTCTGAGGACTATTTAAAAATATCTTATTGAAAGCCAAGGAAAATAAAAGCCCTGGAAATGAATCAGAAGGCCTGGATTCTCTCCCCATTTACGTCATTCATTAACTGTGTGACCTTGCTCATATCCCTTCATATCCCAGAGCCTCAGTTTCTTTTTCTACAAATAATAATAATTATCCTGCTCCCTCTCAATTTGCTAAAATGATCAAATGAGGTTACATATATGAATGTACTTTGTAAACTGTAGGAGAGTATTTATTTATATTAAATCAAATATTATTTGCAAGCACCTACTACATTATTGCAAGGCATTGTCCCAGACCCCTAAAACTAGGTATTTAGAAAAAAAAATTAAAAACAAAAATAAACAAAACACTAGTTTCAAGACAGCCCAGGCACTCATTAGGGAGGAGGGAAGGTAAAGAGGTAGAGTTCTGGTGGCACCCCCAAAAGAAGGGATAGGAGCTACACAAACAGGTATTACATATATCAAGGCAAGGAAGGGTTTGAGTCTAGGGAAGACTGGCCAAGTCAGGAAGAAATAAGAAGACTATAAGGAGGCCTATATCCTACATGAAAGCATGAGTCAAAAAAGACCACAGACCCAGAAGGAGAATCTGGAGACAGAGTCAAGAGCCCAGGCCAGAGTCTGGGGAGAAATCATTTAGAAACCAGACAATGGGTCTAAGCAACAGCAGGTACTGATAGGCAAATCCCATAGATATTCTATATCAAGGTATAGAATCCCATCTGGGCTCATTCTCCAAGTCCAACTTTCACTGGGCAAGCAGGTTCACTCCTGCAGAGGGTACTGACCACTATTGCCCTCTGAGTCACAGTGGTAGCCTCGAGGTGTTGGCATTTCTATTACTGTTGCTCATAGGTCCCCTTTCTATCTGGTGTGCTCCTCAATATCAATCAGTAAGTTGATAACAATTAGCATTTACAGAAAGGATTGCAAAGATAAAGCAAGAACAGTAGCTATAATCCTATTCCCCCAATCTAGGAGGCACATTCTCCTCTTAGATATATATGCATGGTATTTGGGATAAAGGGAGTCAATCACAAAGTACAATAGTCATAAAGCACAATGCGGGGAACACTTGGAGTCAAAAGGTACTTTGAGACTCCTGGCCTTTGGAGTCTTTTTCTCCTTTTGAGGATCCCCCTCCAATTTTCATTCAGAGCATTGCTTGGTAAATTGACAAGTCACTCCCTTGCTCAGCTGAGTTAACTTCTTTCTGGGTACAAGTTTCCACTAGCTGGCCAGTCAAATGCTGGGCTGGGTCAGCTGGTAGCTCACTGTTGAGCTGGCTCATTGCTGGATCCAATTGCTATTGCCATTGGTACCAATTTTTGGTACCAATTTTTGGCATGACTGCCTTGATGGTGGTCTCAAAGGCTATCTGGGCATTCCCCTCTCATAATACTTGTGTAAAAGGAACTATTCTGGACCCCACTGCCTCAGAGTCAGGAATATTACATTTCACCACTCCCCCAAGATTATCTATTATCCTTAGGGGGAATGGGGATGGATAGTCTCTGCCATTATCTCAAGCCCCCAGTAGTTGTGTTCACCTTCAGTTTTAGGGGTGCCTTGCATCTCAGATTCATTTAGCTGCTTAACACGTTAGCTTTTACAAGGAGATCTTTACTTCAAATTCTAAGAAGATCAAACATCCCACCTCCAATATTTGGAGAACGGAATCTCCCCTACCTTACCTCAGCCTCTGAAAAAAGGAGAGGGACTAGATTCACAGCTTAGCTCAGTTTCTGTATAGCACACTTCTTTCACTTGCAAATTCCAAAGTCTCACTTGGTTTGTATTCTGGAACCCTGACTTCTCAGCACTTCCTTGGGCTTTCAGCCATATCTGACCTGGAATCCTGGCTCCAAGGTTGCTGTTGCTTGAGCTTCTTAGTCGTGGGGATTCTGCCAGCTATGGATAGAACTGAAAAGAACAAAAGAAACAAAACCAAAACTCTAAATGCATTTCTCAGGGCCATATGGCCTAAAGGGAAAAGAGCAAGGTTGTTGTTCTCCACACCTCGCTCAGTTCATGGTGCCTATGCTGTGGGTGAAAAAGACTGTCACCCCATGAATACCATCTTTTAAGAAATCAAGGGGCAGGTAGGTGGTGCAGTGCATAGAGCACCGGCCCTAAAGTCAGGAGGACCTGAATTCAAATATTCAAATCCAGCCTCAGACACATAACACTCCCTAGCTGTGTGACTCTGGTCAAGTCACTTAACCCTAATTGCCCCACAAAAAAAAAGAAAAAGAAATCAAAACTATTTTATTCTAGTAGTTTTAAAGATATAACCCATTCCAGATACTCCAATAGAAAGAGTCTGTTCCTTCCACATGAAAGGGGAACGCAAAATTCTTCTCCCAAAAGCAGGTGTTTCCATCTTAGATGATCTGGCTATGTTTGAACTCTACTACATTGTTTGCCTCAGATTATGTAAGAATAAACACAAGGAAAATAGAGGTACTCTACATTCATAAGTCTGTAGCAGCCAGGAGTCAGGTGGAATACAGAGCAATCAATAATATCCCTCCCCATCTAGCAGCTAATATCAGTTCTTGCCTCATTTGCTTACAGAAAGGAAAAAAGACAAAAGAGGCTAGGGAGAGGCATATCATTCTTTTTGCAGACACTCTCATTCCTACTTTGTACTCTCTGAGTCATTAGGCCTTTCAGTACCAGTCAATTAGAAGGTTTTTCATCTCTTTATAGAATGAACTTCCGAGTCATCATGGTTGAATCCATCTTCCAAAATTCCTTGTGTTGGATTGGCAGCAGGTAATGGATTTCTATGCATGCCTCAAAGACTAAGACCTCATTGGCCTGTCCCTGAACTATATAGGCTTTTGACAAATTTTCTCATGCAATCCTTGTGAACCAGATGGAAGCAAGTGAAACAGAAGATAGTGTAAAAGCATGGATTTGGAACTCTGTCAAAGACAAAATGACAGTCAGTCCCGTTTGACTCCTTTCCACTTCTGTAGTAATGGTGAATATTTGGTAGAAAAGATTTTAGAAGGTACTAAGAAAAAATATTGATTTTAAATTGTTTTGAATAAGTTACTTTACCTTTTGAGCATCTATAAAAATCAGATTTATTTAGATGATCTCTAAAACTCCTTGCAGCTCTATGATCTGATGAATCTTTTATCTTATTAACTTAGTTGTAAGCATTTTCAATTTAAGACCCTTGGCAAGACACCATAAAATGGACATACTACTGGAGGAACTAGAGAGAATCAACTGTCATAGTCTCACTATAAACAAAACTATAAGAAAAATGGAAGTTACGTTTAAAAGAAAGAGTGGCTCACAGGATTATCTTGGAGAGGAAAATCAAAAGTCCATGGAGTGGGATTTGTTGTCCTTCCAAAGATAATAAGAAAGATCACTTTTGTGGGACACTTGGTTATCTCATATTGCAGTATTCGTCGTAAGTATTGGCAAAGAGGCCATCTCAAAAAATAGTTGTAACTTTCCCCCCAAAATCTCATGAAGAGACAGACAAATTCTATGAAAAACTTGGTAAGACTCTCTAAGCTAAATCAATATATACTTTTCAAAATAGGTATTGAAATCTTTAGGTTTACATGGCATATTTCTCTTGATATAAAAAAGAATAAAAGAGAGGCACAATAGAATGGTTTAGCAAAACTAACCAAAATATCAATTAAGTATGGCAATGTATGGTGTGTTCTAAATTAATAGTACCCAACCTCCACAAAGAAAGGAGGGAGGAGCATTTGCTTATCTTCTTTTGGGGGCCCAGATTGGTCATTATAATTTTATATTATTGTTTCAATTTTTCGTTGTTCTTCCCATTTACATAGATGCATTTATTATGCATATTTTTCTAGTTCCATTTATTTCATTTTACATCAATTCAAATAAGTCTTCTAATTTTTTTCTCTATTCTTTATATTCATTGCATTTTCATAGAATAATAATATTTCATTTCATTTATGTGCTAACTGCTCCCCAATTGATGGTCATTTAATTTTCAATATACTTAGATTTTCAATATTTTAAATATAAATTTAGAAATAGGAGTACAAATCCACAACAACAACAAGTAGGAAAATTAAAATGAGGAATAAGTAACAAGTGAGGCCAAAGACTTGTGCAACACACAGAAACCTTACAACGTAGACAATCATGAATACTTTCTTTGAGAAAAGAATTGGGAGGTAGTTGACAAGGATCAAATACCACAGAAAACGAAATTGATTTTATTTCATAGTTAGGAATTACTCATTACTGAAGTGAGAACATTCCTTGCATCAGCTCTCTATTAACAGTAAGAAAATTGACTTTTTGGTGCAAAGGTTAATTGAAAAAAAAAAGAAGAATCACAATGAGAAAAAAAATAAGGTAACTAAAACTCCATCCCAATCTATTTAAATTATTGATCCTAAAATAATGCTAAATATTTGGAGAAAAAGAACATATGGATTGATTTTAATGTTTGTATTAAAGTTTAAACAGTGTAAATGAATTCCCATGTGGAGGAGATGAAGAATATATACAAAGAAAGTGTCCTATTTAAAAGTTATTACAGGTGCATATAGCTGGCTAGATTTATGGGCGTCCCATCTGGTAAAAACTACTACCCCAAGGGTTCACAACTGATGGTAGTAATTGTTGTTAGTCTTTACTAGTAGAAAGAGGCTTCACAGATTTGAGGTTAAGCTTGACCCTTCACCTCTAGTCTTTTTGCTTATCAGAAACACCAGGCTCCTAGCAACATTGCCCCAAGGGTCTTGGGAATCTGGTATTTACAAGGTGAGAGGCAAACACCACATGTTATATAAAAAGACAAGAGAATAAAAAGACAGAACTGGCTAATTCCAAACCTCCAAATAAAGCTTGCAGGATATGTTAGAAAGCTACACACACACACACACACACACACACACACACACACACACGAGATATATGCATCATTCCCGCAATTGTGTCCAGTGCACAGAGTCACTGAACAATATAAAAAAGGAAATGTAGCTTTTTAATACATGTATGAACTTAAACAAATCACTTTGACCCCTTGGGCCTCAGTTTCCTTGTCTGTAAAACAAGAGAAAAAAAGGAGTTTGGAATAAATGGTCTTTATGGTCCCTTCCAAGTTGAAATTCATGACCCTTTGATCAAACTGGTAGTCAGAAAGCATTTAGTAAACCCTTACAATGTACTAGTTTTTCCTTGCAATTCTTGACCTTTTGTTTCTCTAGATGAATTTTTTTCCTAGCCAATAAAGTACTCTCTTCATACTTTTATTGGTATATCAGTGAATACCAATACATTAATTTAGTTAGAATTGTCATATTTACCCATAAACATCTAATTCTCCAAATATTAATATGTATTTTTATTTCTATAAAAGGTGTTTTGTAGTTGCATTCATATAGATTCTGTGTGTCAATTGGTAGACTCCCAGTTAGATTATACATTCTTTAGTTATTTTAATGGCATGACCTTTTCTTGTCGAAGACATGCTGGCTCTTTTGTAATTACTTTTTTCCTTTTATCTATGTTCACTAACCATTTCTTTAATGATCCATTATAGAATTTTCCTCACAATTAAAGTCAAGCTCAATTCAAAAACTGTTCTTATATCTTTTATTCTCTTTTATTTCTAGTGCAAAGGTCATTCTCCTTGACTTGAGAGAAATTAGAAGAAAAAAGAATTAAGTAGCTCTGCTTTCTGTCTTTGGTCATTCATCAATCCTGTCTACCTGAAGCTGAGGTCACATCCTTCCTTCTACTGCTTGTCCCCAGTCTAACTTAAAAAGTCTTCTTTTTTATTATTCTTCATCTTTCTACTTCTACTGCTTTCTGCTTCACTTTGTTTACTGTTTTCTTTTTCTACTGCTTTCCCCCAGTATAGCTTAAAAAGCTCTCTCTCTCTCTCTCTTTTTTTTTGTGATCAGCTTGAGATCATTCTCAGGTTTAGTATTTTATAGGATCACAACATATTTTATATTCATCTACTGTTATCTGCCTTTGCTTTCATTTTTTCTATGTATCTTTTTTAAAAAGGTAATTTGGTTGGTGAGTTCTCTGTATATCCACCTTAATCTCTTTGGCCAGCTCTTCTTTTTATATTCTCCTAGAAATTCTTTCTTTTAAACTTCCCAGACTTTATTCTTGAAAGTATAGCTCATGCTACATAACTCTTATTTCTTGCCTCTAAAGGTTGGCTTTCCCTATCTCCAGTGATGTAGCTCATAAGCCCCCACTGGTGTACTTACCCCATTGATTATCAATTTATGTCAAATAGTGAGATTTAATTAGTTTTTGGTAATGGGTATTTAATGAGGTATTTAATTAGTGTAAGAACACTAATAGAAAGCATTCCTCAAACCAGGAGTACACTCTCACATAATTGCATACAAACTCCGGGAGAAAGTGACCTCAAGCTTATAGAACACATGTGACAAAGGGATTATTCACAACTCTTGGTTCCCAGAAGTCCTTTTCTTCCCTTCATGGGATCTTCATGAGGCCCCTCTCCCATTGGATATGGTGTATCTTTCTGCTGAGCTCCTTATAGAGCCCTGAAGCATCTATTCCTCAATGTGTTTAATTTGTCCTCAGTTCCCAATGTAAGCACTGGCATCAGTTATTTCTCTTTTGGGAATATTGCCAGGAAGTCTATAGGAGGTCCAAAATCTTCTGACCTTTTGAAATTCACAAAGTCATCCTGTGACCAAAGATGAGAAAGGAGACTGATACTCTCCCCTCCCCTCACAAAAGAAAGATTTCCTCTTAAGAACTTACCTAGAACTGTTTCTACCACTAGGCTGCCTTGCCACTAGACCATCTGAATCTGAGCAAGCTTGCATTTTAGTTCAACAATAATAGGATATGACCAACACCTCAGACAACTCTAATACATTGACTGTGTAGTCATGTCATTACATCCATTGGTTGGAAGTATTTTTCTCCTTCAAATCTTATTAAGAATTTTTAACCTAGTTTAATGACTTTAATTGATTGATAAATCAGAGGTGTTTTCAATTGCTACAGGTTCTAGGGTACAGAGAATCTTCTTCACTTGAAATGAATTGAGATGATTCATTGATTCAATTGTTTTCCATTTTTCATGGATTAACTTCCCCTATAGGATTCCCTTTCATGGGATCTTATCTATACTTTCTCTGATGTCTTTGAAATCTGCTTTCACAAAAGCAAGGGTGATTGTCAGACCTTGGCTGGCTTTCACTGATTTTATCCCAATGTTTAAGGAGAGACCCATACCATTCTGTTCCCACTATTTCCCCTTCAACAAACAATTCTTTTCTATAAGAATTAATTACAGAATAGAATGTTGATTCTTCCATATTTTAAAGAATGAGATTATCATTAAAGCAAGTCAAGAATAGTTATTAATGGTAGGAGGGGACAAAGAGAATAAAATTCAGCAGTTATCTGAATAATTGAAATCTTCTGTCACTACTAGATTATCAGGCGTATGATGTGTTACTTGAACCTCTCATTTACTTCTTTTTTCTGCAGTTGATCTATAAAAAAAACTCCACTGTCAATATTATTTGTTTTTCTCTATATAACTTTCTCTATATAGCACTTCACATTAATCCTCTCCATAATGCTTCCCTCTGATTCTTGGACACATGCACACACACACACACACACACACACACACACACACACACACACACACACACACACTATACCATCCCCATAACCTGTTTCTTTGAATGAAAAAGTATTCATTGAGAACGATATTACAATCCTAGTTTTTAACCTAATCTGTATCAGTGGTCTTTATAAGACCAAATTTGATTCCCTGTGTTTGAACCTTCATTTTATCTTTATTATTGCCTAAGTTGTGAGCATTTGAGTACAGAAATTTGAGGCCTTGGGTTTACTATTGACTTTTTTCTTAGATTTTATCTCCTATAAATCTCTAGGGGTTTTGATAGCTAGTCTTCTGTCTTATATCTATTCTCTATGTTATTTAGGTTGGTTGACATGTGTGTTTACAAATATATTTGCTCATGTATTTACATGTGTAGTACTTGTTTATATGTGTGCAAACATATACATGTAATTTCCCTTTCTCCTATGCAATACCCCTCAATCATAGATTGAATGCTGAAAAAAGTATTTAGAGGTCGTCTAGCATTCTACCCCAACTGTAATATTTTATAGATAAGAAAACTAAGGTTCAAAGATGGTGGATGTTGTGAGGTCAATAAGATGGAGAGCTAGTCATTTTCTTCAGGCCTCACAACCTCTCAAAATTATCCAACATATGAATATACATAAAGATAAAGTGATTTCAGTTGTTTTTGTGGTCTAAAAAACCAAGAATCCAAACAAGGTAAAACCTCAATGAACTAGCAGTACAGAAAGCTAATCTCTAACTCCAAATAAACTCCTCATCATACCTTCTTCCAGTTCCTGCTATAGTTTTTTAGGGCTGCAAAAGCAGGACCAATAGGTTTGCAACAAAATTCAAGTTATGTTCAGTCTTCCTCCTTCCCCTGGATCCCAGTGCAATGGAAAGCAAGAAAGAAAATGCATGTCTTAGGCAGGACAAGAACTATTAGCACGCTATGCTACAATAGAGCTCAAAACCAAATAACTGAGGAATGGAGGGAACTGAGAGAGGACGTATGTATGACTGTTGCCCTCCTTTAAGGCCCAACATCCAGCTGACACCTGTCTCCTCAGAAGTTACTCTGGGAAGAAACTAAGGCAGGTGAAACATGAATTGTCCAGGGTCAAAGGAGGCTGAGGCAACCTTGACATCCAGCCCCCAAGGAAACTGCATTCAAAGGGGAAGAAAGTAATTAATTAGAAATAGAAGTAAACAGTAAATAGAAAGTGAGTAAAAATAAAGAAGGAAAGACTGAAATGACCAAAATTGCAGGAGGAAGAAAACTCAATTAAAGACTTTGGGCATAAGCAGATAAACCAACAGAGAAGATTTGAATAGTGGAAGGAAACATGGCCTCAGATCAAATAAAAGAATTCAAGACTCTAGGAATAAGTATTTCAAGACAAAGGAAAATGAATCAACACCTGATGAGGTAGAGGGCTCTATAGATTTCCAAGAGAGTACAGAATCATAGAAGGATGTCGCTGAATAGTGTGAAAGAGAAGTAAGAATTATGAAAACAGAATTTATGGTTTGCACTGAAGAAATAAGTGGCAGAATAAAAAAAATGAATACACAGTAACATTTCATTGAAGAGACAAAAGAGAATAACAGATTGGGATTGAAAATTCACAGAAGTAAAAGACAATCTTGAAGAGAAGCAAAAAGCAATAGCATTCTACACAAACAAAACTCACTGATCTCAAAGGCAGAATGTGTAGAGATAAGTTAAGGATTATAGGTTTCCCAGAAGAACATAAGTCAGAAAATCTATGTATGATGATACAAGAAATAATACAAGAAAGATGCCCAGAACTTCTTAACACAATAAAAACGTCAAATGAAAGAAGCCATAGATCTCTTCCAATAATGTTAAAGCACTTGTCCAAGGTAAAACAGGAAGTAACAAGTAGGATAGTGGGTATGCGAACCTAAATCCTCTGACTCTAAATCCATTGTTCTTCGATCCCTACATTCAAGACAATATTATGAATTCAAGACAGTAATATGAATCAGCACAGTAATAGGCACAGGTACTCAGGATTTAAGGTGAGCAATATGAAACTTAACATGCTCATAGAGGTATTCAATGTTTCCTACATTGTGACTCTTTTTTTTTTTTAAGGCAATTGGGGTTAAATGACTTGCCCAGCATCACACAGCTAGTTAAGTGTCAAGTGTCTGAGGCCTCGTTTGAATTCAGGTCCTCCTAACCCCAGGGCCAGTACTATATTCACTGTACCACCTAGCTGCCCCTACATTGTGAATCTTGCATTGTGTACCTCCATATTTAAGAGAATTATATAATATTTAAGCTAATATCACCATAATGATAATATATATCTGCATAGTGTTTTAAGTTTTGTCAAATACTTTATGTATATTTTTTGTTATTGTTTAGTCATTTTACAATCATTTATGACTCTTCATTATCCTACTTAGGATTTTCTTGGTAAAGATAGTGGAGTAATTTGCCATTTCTTTCTCCAGCTCATTTTACAGATGCATAAACTGAGGCAAGCAGAGTTAAATGACTTCTTCACACAGTTAGTAAGTGTCTGAGTCTCAAATTTGAATTCAGGTCTTCCTGACTCCAAGCCTGTCATTCCACCAACTGAGCCACCCAGCTTTCCTTAAATATATTATCTTATTGACATGTCTCAAAACTGTAAAGTAGGTTCTATAGATATTATCTCTATTTTATAGATCAAAAAACTGAGGCTTAGAAAGGTTGTTACTTGGTTAAAGAGTGAAAATTGATCCCAAGCCTTCTAGACTCCACTTTCACCCAATAACTATGCTCTATTGCATTCACACAAAGAATTTCCCTTGATGTATATGTGTCAATATATCTCCCAAATTATCTCTCTGTTTTTAAAATTAGTTGTATAGTTCACAACTTTGGTGATAAATATACTACCTATGAGACCAGGAACCTTCATTTTTCATCTACCCAGAAATTTAGAGGTTGGTTTAGTAATATAACTCCAAGCTCATCAAAGACTTTGGTTATTTTAGTGACTCAGATAAACATAGTGAGTTATGGTCTTCTCATTATAGACTCATGGGAAGTCCATAAATTAAATGAGAGCTAATAAAAATGAGCTCATCATTACCAAGAAGTAGATAAGCTTGGACAGATAAAATGACAAATGGCCTAAATCTTCACTCGAAACTCAAATTGAACTGAACATGAACCCTGTGGGGTTTGGATTGACTTTCCCTGATTATTTTTCAGTTGTGCATCTCAATGCTTCCTGTTTCTAGCCAGGCCTGAAAGTGCCAGAAGATCACAGAAACAAAAGGTTGTTCTTGGTAGCTTTCGAAGCCAAAGATGAAATTAGAAGCATTAGGGAAGTTGAAAGACAGATGGTTAACATAACATTTTCAGGAGACTCTTGTCTCCCCTAGAAGTTTGTATGAGTATGCAAAATGGTGCACACTTTAAATTAAGTGTTTTATGATTCACCCATCACAAATTATACTCTCTTAATCTTATTTATCAACAGATTTCTGGGGAGAGACTCCTCTGTTTAAAAAGAAAAGCCAACTTCATTATTATTTTTAAAAGATAAAGATTTACTTTTAATACTATGCCAGTAGCAAAATCATTTGGAGAGTTTAGAATATATACAACATTTAAGTATAAATATATATGGGTGTGTATATATAAATATGTATATATTTGTATATATATACATATATAAGAGAGAGAATACACATTACATATACACATCGATATGTTTGAAACCACTTAGAAATCATTGTATTGGCCAACTGTTGGCTTGTGTTCTTTCCCCTTATTCCTTCCAACCACAAGAAGTGGGCAGCTGGAATCTCATAGCCCTCCGTGTCTTCACTTCCAGGTTCATCTCTGAGTAGGGCTTTCCCCCCTAATTTCTTCCCCATACTCTTCCTCTTTTCCTTTTCCTATTTCTCTTCTGAGACCAAAGGGAAGGAATTTTTTCAAACATGTTCTCCATTTCCAGACTCTGGTCACTTTCCCTGGCTGTCCCTCTTGAATAGCATGCTCTCCCTCCTTATCTCTGCTCATGAATTCCTTCAGGTCCCAGCTAAAATCTCACCTTCCACAGGAAGCTTTTTCCAATCCCACTTAATTTTACTGCCTTCTCTCTTGGTTATTTCCAATCTATCTTGTATGTAGGTTGTAAATATTTATTTTCTCATTGCCTCCCCCATTATACTGTAAGCTCTTTAAGAGCTTTTATCTTTGTTTATATCCCTAGATGGGCAGTTAGGTGGCACAGTGGATAGAGTACTGGGCTTGGAATCAGGAAGATTAGCCTTCCTGAGTTCAAATCTGGCCTCAGACAGTTATGAGCTGTGTGACCCTGGGCAAGTCACTTAACCCTGTTTGCCTCAACTTCCTCAACTGTAAAATGAGCAGGAAAAGGAAAGGACAAACCACTTTGTGGTTCATCTTCATGATACCAGCAAATACCTTCAGTGTTACTTTGTCATACAAATGTATAGGTTGAAATATTAGCATCTTCTTTGCTTTTTACCACCAATGTGGTCTCTTCTTCTGTCTCTTCATAATTCCTGACTTCTGTGTCCCACCCAAAATTTCCTGCTAGGCTGAATAATCTTTTCATAGTCTTCTGTTCTTGGCTAGGAAGCTAAACAAAACTTCCAAGTCTATGAACATTTAGCTAAGGGATCCCCCTCTACCCTGACTCTTCCCTCCTCTTCTCACTCTTTTCTTTACCCATACATATGCAGGGACATGCACACAAACACACACACAAACACACACACATACACACACACACACACACACAAACACACACACACTCTTTCCAGAATGAAAGGGAAGACAGACTCTTCCGAGAGTGCCTGTGGCATAAATGTGCATCTATATATTCCAACCATTATCAGATCTTAATCAGCGATATTTGTTGAAAAGTTTTATTTCCTTCTTTTCCTAGCTATATTGATTTTTTCCTTGAAAAAGCTTTTGAGGAGGTGGAGGCAAGATGGCAGAGTAAAAGCAGTGACTTGCTTGAGCTCTCCCCCAAACCACTCCAAATACCTGTAAAAATGGCTCTAAACAAATTCTAAAGCAGCAGAACCCACAAAAAAGATAGAGTGAAACAAATTTACAATCCAAGACGGCCTGGATGGTTGATGAGAAAGGTATATCATGCCAGGTAGGAGAGGAGCACAGTTTGGTGTGAATACATAGACAAAACAGGCTTCAGAGAACCTGAAGCGGGCCTCAGAGGACTGAATCACGGGCAGCTGTGACAATTTCCAGACTTCTCAACCCATGAACACCACAGACAACTTAGAAAGTCAGGTGGAAAAGTCTGTTTCTGTGGTGGTGACAGAGAAGCGCAGTGGGGTTTCATCCCCAGTCCCCAAGCACAGCCCCAGGGTGGCGGCTGCTTCCAGAGCTTCTGGCCCACAGACTGAGGGGGAATAGAGTGGCCAATCAGAGGTGGATTGCAGGGATCTCTCTGATGGTGCAGGATTCTCTTGCTTTGACCATGCTTGAATCTGGGTCACAGTTCTGGGTGGCAGTCCTGGGGTGAGGAGGAGTGCTGGAGTGGTGGAACTTGTAGTGGTGATGGAGAGGAAATCCTCCTCAGAGTTCCAAGAAAGAAAAGAGTGCTTGTGGTCACTCATAGACCAGAACACAGGCCAGGAAAGGAGTAAACACCTCGCCCCTTATCATACTACCTGGAAAGAACTGAAAATTTACAGATGACTAGAAGTATCTCTGAAAACAGCTGCACAAAACCTCTGAAGCTTGGGACAGTACATTCTCCACACTGGAAGCAGATCCCTACCTTAACAAAGACTTTAAAACTCAAGTATTGGCTGGGATCATGAGCAAACCTCGCAAAAAGAGTCAGACTATATTATCTTACTTTGGTGATAAAGAAGATCAAAACATACAACTAGAAGAAAACAACAAAGTCAAAGCTCCTACATCCAAAGCCTCCAAGAAAAATATGAATCAGTCCCAGGCCATGGAAGAGCTCAAAAAGGAGTTTGAGAAACAAGTAACAGAAGTAGAGGAAAAACTGGGAAGAGAAATGAAAGTGATACAAGAAAATCATGAAAAACAAGTCAGCAGTTTGCTAAAGGAGACCTAAAAAAATATTGAAGAAAATTACACCTAAAAAACAGACTAGGTCAAATGGTAAAAGAGGTACAAAAAGCCAATGAGGTGAAAAATGCCTTGAAAAGCCAACTTGGTCAAATGGAAAAGGAAGTCCAAAAGCTTACTGAAGAAAATACTTTCTTAAAAATTAGAATGGAACAATTGGAAGCTAGTGACTTTATGAGAAATCAAGACACTGTAAAACAAATCCAAAAGAATGAAAAAAAATAGAAAACAATGTGAAATATCTCATTGGAAAAACAACTGACCTGGAAAATAGATCCAGGAGAGATAACTTAAAAATTATTGGACTATCTGAAAGTCATGATCAAAAAAAGAGCCTGGACATCATCTTTCTTTCTTTTTTTGTGGCAAAAGTATTTGATCTCTTTGATCCCATTTCTTCCTCTGTAAAATGGAAATAAAATTTTCCACACAGGATTATTGTGAGAAATATTCTCTGTAAACCTTGAAGCAATATGAGTTGTTTTTGTCACCATTATTTCTTAATCAGCTCCTGTGATTTATTTTAAATGTGTGAGTATTTACCAGTATGAAAAATCCCTCTATAGGTGCTAATCAGCAGCTCACATATAGTCAAGGAGAATTATTGTTATTATTGCAATTTGTGTTTTCTTCTATTTCTATAGGGTGCAAAAATGTCCACCATGATCTAGTAATTATCTTGGATACTTCTTCCAGTGTGGTCAAAGATGACTTTGAGAAGGTCCAGCAGTGGGTGGCCAACTTGGTAGAAACCTTTGACATTGGGCCAGACAGGATTCGAGTAGGTGTGGTTCACTACAGTGACAGTTCCATCACTGAGTCTGACCTAGGGAAGTATTGGACTTGAGAGGAAGTGAAAGCAGCTGCCTGGAACATTAATTATCATGGTAGCAACACCAATACTGGTGATGCACTGTACTACATAACCACATACAGCTTTTCCAAAGAGGTTGGTGGTAGGTCAAGTGACAGGGTCATCAAGAAAGTTGCTATCCTCTTGACTGATGGAAGGAGTCAAGATATTGTTCTGGATGCAGCAGCAGCTGCTCACAAAGCTGGGATCAGGATCTTTGCTGTTGGTGTTAGGGAAGCCCTGAAGGAAGAGTTCGATGAAATTGCTTCTGAGCCCAAGTCAGCCCATGTATTCCCTGTCTCATATTTCAATGCCATTGATAAGATCTGAGGGAAGTTGAGATGCCACCTTCACAAAAGTAAGTATAACATTACTTTGCCTTCTCTGTCTTCTGGAATATTGCTTCTTTTGATTCAACTCATCAGACATCTGTTATACTCCTGCAGTATTCAAAGTTCTGTGTTCATTGCTGTGGGATAGGAAGTTTAGATGAAATATAGTCCCTGCCCACATGGAATTTATGCTTTAGGAGAGACACGTTGAACAAAGAGAATCTGGATTTAAATCCTGGCCCCACTTACATATTGTTTGTGTGATCATAGACAGATCACTACTTCTGTGGTCTCAGTTTTCTCATCTGGTAAAAGAGTGAGTTAGACCAGAGCTCTGCCTAGTCTAGGCAGAGCACTAACTAACAGAGTTTTGTTCCAGAGCACCAAAATGTAGAGGGCCCTAACAGTTAGACATCATCTTTCAAGAAATTATCAAGGAAAACTACCCGGATATTTTAGAACCAGATGGCAAAATAGAAATTGAAAGAATCCACCAATCACCTCCTGAAAGAGATCCCCAAAGGAAAACTCCTAGGAATATTGTAGCAAATTCCTGAGTTCCCAGATCAAGGAGAAAATATTGCAAGCAGCCAGAAAGAAACAATTCAAGTATTGTGGAAACACAATCAGGAAAACACAAGATTTAGCAGCTTCTACTTTAAGGGACTGGAGGGCATTAAATATAATATTCCAGAGAGCAAAGGAGATAGGATTACAACCAAGAATCACCTATCCAGGAAACTGAGCATAATCCTTCAAGGCAAAAAATGGACATTCAGTGAAATAGAGTACTTTCAAGCATTCTTGATGAAAAGACCAAAGCTGAATAGAAAATTTGACTTTCAGATACAAGACTCAAGAGAAATATGAAGAGATAAACAGGAAAGAGAAATTATAAGAGCGTTATTAAGGTTGAACTGTTTACATTCTGCATGTAAAGATGATATTTGTAACTCATGAGTCCTTTGTCAGTATTAGAGTAGTTAGAGGGAAGAAATTATATGTATGTATATATAGATATATAGATAGATAGAGGGTACAGGGTGAGTTGAAGATCAAGGGGTGATAATCTGGAGAATAAAATTAAGGGGTGAGAGAGGATTATACAGGGTGAAGGAGAAAGGGAGATGTAGAATGGGGTAAATTATACCACATAAAACAGACAAGAAAAGGCTTTTACAGTGGAGGGGAAATGGGGGAAGGTGAGAAGGAATGAATGTATCTTATTCTCATAGGATTTGGCTTAAGGAGGGAATAACATACACAATTGGGTATGGAAATCTATCTTACCCTACAGGAAAATAAGGGGAGAAGGGGACAAGAGAGCAGGGAGATGATAGAGGGGAGGACAGATTCGGGGAGGGAATAATCAGAAGCAAACACTTCTGAGGAGGGACAGTGTCAAAAGAGAGAATAGAGTAAATGGGGGGTGGGATAGGATGAAGGAAAATATACTTAGTTTTTGACAACATGACTACTATGGAAGTGTTTTGCATGACTACACATGTATAACCTGTATCCAGTTGCTTGCCTTTTCAATGAGGGTGGGTGGGGAGGGAGGAAGGGAGAAAATCTGTAAACCAAAGTTTTAAAAACACATGTTAAAAATTGTTTTCACATGCAACTGGGAATAAGAAATACAGGAAGAGGTATTCAGAATGCATGCCATCTTGGGGTGGGGGGAGGGATGAGATGCGAAGAAAATTTGGAACTCAAAATCTTGTGGAAGTGAATGTTGAAAACTAAAAATAAACAAATTTTAAAAAATAATGAAATAAAATGCATAAAAAAGCTTTTGAATTTTTGTAATTGGTTTTAATTATGTAATTGATTTTGACCTCTTTTATCTATTGTGATTTCCTTTATTCCTTCTTGGTTAAGAATTTTCCTTTAGCTGTAGCTATGACAAATACTTCCATACATTTTCCTCCATTGTTTTATTTTTTCTAATGTGGCCTTTTATATTAATGTCAAATATTCATATGAAAGACAGCTTTTCAGTTTTGTCATGAATTCTTTCCCCAGGTAATTTATGTTCTTGAGTTTATTGAATAGTAGGTTATGGTATATGATTTTTTCTTAGTCTTGCTTACTGTCTGCTCCACTGATTTAGTTTTCTATGCCAGTATCAAAAAGTTTTGATAGTTACTACTTTATAATTTAGTTTGACATATAGAAGTGCTATCCCCTTTATTTTTGTGTTTTTTTCTCAGTACTTATCTTTATATTTTGCCCATTCTCCTCCCTTTTAAAAAAATTCTAATATTTGCCCACCTCTGGTCCCAAGAAACCTCTCCTCTTCTGCAAATCCTCTCCATCAAAATAATTCACAGTGGCTTAGTCAAATCAGAATGTTCTTTCTCTAAAAGTATGCCTATATTTGAAGGCACTGAAAACCACTAGATGATGAGGATATGTTCATGACACCACCATCTTCTCACCTATGCTGGGTTTAACTCAGGCCTGCACAACACACATCAAGTATTTCAGGTATCGTGTGAAAAATGTAGAGGATATAAAGGAAAGTAAAGATGTAATGAGTGCTTTGTCTGTGCCCCACTTAACCCCCCTTCCACTAGTCACTATTATGCCCATCATGTAACTTGGCAGATAGGTTGCCATTGCGCACTCTCTCCTGTTTATCACATGACCCATGTCAACCAACCATCCTTGATCTATCTCTAGTCTGAGAGGAGTGAGAGTCCAATCATTTTGCTCTGTTTTCTGTCATTACTGGTGTCGAACAGGGACAAAACGAGTGCAGCCGTGCATCAATGCAGCTGACTCCCACTATTCCATGAGTGGCAACAGCTCGAGGGCTTCTTTCCCTCCCTCACTGAGTGGCCGCCCTCCAAGTTATTTGAGTGTCTGGCACTTTGTGCAAGGTCAGACACTCAGTTCAGTATTCTTTTGTATGTGAGCAGTTCCTGTGGAGATTTTTTTGGTTCTGACATTAAAGCTTTTGGTGCAGCTTTGTAGAATGGTTGGTAAAAAGAAACAGAACATCAAATCAGAACACCGAGTATTTAATCTGAAGTGGACAAAGAGATATTTGTTTACTTAACACAAGAGACAAAATATTGTGCCCTGTTTGCCAAGAAGTAAAAGCCATTTTGAAGGAATATAATCTTTGTCGCCATTTTGAATCAATACATCCTGGACACCAATGAAAAACAAATGAAATCATCCAAATTGTTAAAAAATCTCAGTGGAGAACAATGGTTTTTCAAGAAAGTAAACTCAGAAAATGAGGCAGCTACTAAGGTTAATTTTCAGATTTCTAAAGAAATTGATTTCAAACATGATTCTGGAGTACAATAAACTGATTGCTGACAAGAAGTATAATACATCTAGTAACTAAATGTAGACAGTAAGAAAACCTGAAAAATATATTAAAACTTGCACTGCTTTGCAATTTTTTTAACATTAATGTGATTTCATGATTAATAAAAAGCTTAAGTAATAAGTGTAATTAAGTGATATTAATTGAATTTTCCCTGTTTTAATATGGTTTATTTGTAAAATAGTTTAATCATTAATTATACCTTTACCTGGAAAGTGAGCTGCTAAAAATCTATCTGGGGACTAAAGAAGTTTAGCCTTTTTTAATTTTGGCCCCTACCTACTGTGACGTTGTGCAGGTCTGGTTTAACTCACTGAGAATAACACTATAACTATAAATAAAAGTGATGTTTGCTACTCTTTCCCAGTCAAAAGATCAAATAAATTTAACTTTCAGAGAAAAAAAAAGAACCAACATAAGTTAAATAGATTCTCCCATTCCCTCCAAAATAGACACCCCATCCTATTCTTTCTTTTATTTTTTTTCTAACATAGCTAAACAAAGCAACAATTAAAAGAAAAAAAAATCATTTCCCCAAAACCTGCTTCTATTCATGGCACCCCCTTTTTCCTTGACACCAAGTTTCAAAGTTTCATCAGTCTTAATTTCTCCTCCTCAAGCCCCCTGTATACATTTGGTTTTAACCTACCACTGAAGAATATCATGAAATCTCCTTAACCACTCTTTATTATCCCCACTGCTATTGCCTTATTTGGGGGCGGGAGGATTACTTTCATTGTTTCTCATTGGGATTATTAAAAAATTTAACATTTAAATAATCTCCCTGTCTCTTTTCTCCCCAGATCTTTAGTATCACCAAAAGAATGATGTTCAGAATTACTGATCACATCAGTCCCTTGCTTAAAAGACTTTGGTAGTTCTCCATCACCTACCAAGTAAAACAAACTACTTACCAATAATTCAAAGACCTTCACAATCTTTCTTCATTTTACCTTTCTAGAATGTATTCACATTGTTGTTTTTCAAACACACTCTACTCCAGCTTAAATTGGCTAAAATTCATGTTCTGATCTTACACTTTTTTCTGCCTCAATGAATTGCATGGGATATCCTCATACCTAGAATATTTGGCCTTAATCCTTATCTATTAATTACAGTTATTCTCTTAATTCAAGGACCAGCTCAGGTGTCATATTATCCATTAAGCTTCCTAATAAGAATTTATTCTCCCCTCTCCTAAGCTTTTAGGCCTTGCTTCTAGACCCCTTTTTTTCATTTTAATTCATCATATTCTAAATTCTTTATTAATAATTTTAGGGTTCTTACTGTGATAAACATCATCCCTGACATTAAGACAATAGAATTTTAAGTACAAATACCTCAAGTTTTATCTCTTTTTTTAATCCAGTGCACATGCAAAGTACTTAAGAAAAAATTTGTGAAGTTTAGACAAAATAGATTGAAAGAACATAAGCTTCTCAACATCTTCCTGAAGGCATCATAATAGAAATGTAAAGTAAAATTTTAAAAGTTAAGCAAATTTATTAAACAAAAAATATTGAACAGGAAAGGAATAATGCTCAATGAAATCAATAAATGAAAATTTCCAAAATGATGACTATTTTAAATTAAAATAAAGGTGAGAAGAAATAAGAAGGATGAAATAATTAACTAATACCAACAATGACTCCAGAATCCAAGCTGGAATAATTATAATATCTGTGTCAGTAAAGATTATGAACACAATTAAGGAAAGAATCAATTGTCAAGAAGGAATAAGACAACTTGATGGCAATAGTTACTAACAATGACATAGCCATAAAAACATAATTGTGGACAGAATGGAGTTTCCTGAAAAATATAATGTTTCTACCATAAAACAAAATAGTACAATCAACAGAGGAAATAGTAATAAAAATACCTTTAAAATCAAAATAATGCAAAGAAATACTTGTAAACAAACTTTTAAGAGATGGCCATTTTGAAAGTCAGCCTAACAGTTATGGGACTCACAAAAAATGTAAAGAAAGAATCTGACTACAAAATCTTGAGTCCTATAGATTCTTATTGATAAGCAAACTAAGATGAACCCCAGATTCAATTCCCAAGGATATATCATTATTAATTCCAAGACTGCAGGGCAAGGAGAGCATCTTATAAGCAATCAGGAACAAAAGAAATACAATTGAGCATGAACTCAGTCTGTATAGGAATTTGTCATGGAATATTAAGAACAAAGAAAGACAGCACTGGCATTTGATAATACATACATACATATATATATATATATACATATATATGGTATATGAATATAGAGAGTTCATTTTCCATAAATATATATACATGTGTTTATGTGTGTATAGAAAATGTACTGAAATAGATTGTCCTGCATCAGCTAAACAGAAAAACTGAGCATGTTTTTCAAAAATAAAATATTTAAGACATCATAAGAATTTTAGAAATGTATAGAAAGGAAACCCAATGTTGGAATGATTTTTCACGGTAAATCTGTTCAAAATATGAGAGAGACAGAGAGACAGAGAGACAGAGAGAGAGAGAGAGAATAGCAAATAAAATACCATCCAACTTCAGCTTGAGGGTTTCTAGAAAGAGTGAAGAACTCACTGTCTCCCAAGAATCCTTTTCCAATAGCTCTAAATGTTGTGAAGTCTTTTTCCTTTAAATTGTGACAAGATCTTCTGCTTTGCCATTTCTACCTCTTGCCTCTTACTGTACTTGGAGGCCAAATAGAGAAAATCTGTTACTTCTATATGACAGGTCTTCAGTTACTTAAAGATAGTTATAATTCTCTTCATGTCTTCTGTTGTCTAGGATAGACATCCCTTATTTCATCTCCCAGTTTTATTCTTACATAATCTCTAGTCCTCTCACCCTTTCCTACAATTACTCCATCTTGTCAAAATGGGGTTCTTGTTCAGTTGTTGAGTCATATCTGACTCTTCGTTACCCCTTCTGGGATTTTCTTAGCAAAAATACTAGAGTGGTTTGCGTTTCTTTCTCCAGCTCATTTTAGAGGTGAGGAAACTGAGACTAACAGGGTTAAGTGACTTGCCCAGGGTCACACAGCTAGAAAATATTCAAGACCATATTTGAAATAAAGAAGATAAGTCTTCCTGATTCCAGGCCTGGCACTCTATCTACTGCACCACCTAGTTGCCTAAAGGTGGGGAACAAAACACAATATACCACATGTGGTGTGATTAGGTCATAAGACACTAGAACTATCACCTACTTTATTCTGTATGCTAAGTCTTCGTTAATTTAACTTAAGACCATATTTGCCATTTGTTGAGGGAATTCCTGTTCAGTATCTATTGCATCAGATTGCCTCTGATGACCCTTTCAGGTCTATATTCCACTCTATGTTTCTCTGATCATTTGAAAGATTGTCATTTACCCTGATATGTATAACGATGGAAAAATCTTATACTTTCTTTCCCAGAAAATGAGTCTCTGAAGTCACTCACTTTGTCTCTAAGTCAGTATGTTTACACTTAGTCTATTTAGGCTTAAATATTTTTCTAGGTAAGAAATTGGTTCTCCATCTATTAATTGGGCAAAGTTTAAACATATCTGGTATAGCTCAGAAATAATCACCCTATTTAAGATTCCTTGAATATCAGTGCTGGGTAAAGAAGTTTTCTCTCTAATTTATAGAGTCTGCTAATTCTTGGTCATCCTGAATTTACAACCAATATAAGACCTACTGGGATTATATTTCATTTTCTGTTATTTTCATGTACTGACAATGATTCAAAGGAAAAACAACTTTAAAAAATACTTTTTCCTTAACACCTTCCATCAGCAGTTCATTGACCTGTGAGGCACATAGACATCAAACACTGTTCAAGAATAGTCAGTCTGCATTATTTGGAAACATTCTGATTGCATCTTGGAAGTACAAATGGAATTCCTTTGAAGTACAAATGAATTTGCAAATTGTAGAGGAGAGATTGGCAAAGCCCATTTTTGGATTTTCCAAACTTTAAGAAATATTTTAGATGTTTTAGTGAATCAAAAATGCTACCAGTACTTCCTCTAGACAATGTCTGAAACACTTCTCTGACTCAGCCCCTCCACTTGGAGAATGTGGGGAAACTTGAATCATTACATAACACATTATATTTCTCATTCTGAAAATAGATGCTGTGTCAATGAATCCTTTTTCAATAAATTTCACTATGAGCAAGCATGTTCAAATTACTAAATGATATGCAGACTTATGATGTCAGAAGAACATGCATAGACTCTAAGGGGCTGCAGAAACTTGAGATTTATTTCCACTGATTTTACATCAAAGCAATCTATGATAGAAAATATATTTTTAAAATTAAAGTACTATACATTATTAAGGAAGTGAAAAACTAAGTTTAATTCTTATTTAGTATCTTTTTTGCTTCTTACTTTTATGTATCTTCCATAAAGAGTTTAATGGCCTGTTAAGAAAGAGTTCACTGTCTTCTCTTGGATAAGTTCTAATCATAAAATAATGAGCTGCTTTTAAAAAGAATAGGTCAACATTTAAATATCTAAATGAGTTTGTCTTTCATAGAAGTTACTTTATTTAGCGGTACTGTAACCACTCAAAATACTTTTGAAATTGCTCTTAGATAATGCTTGTCAACTTCTAACTAAGAGGGAAACTACCCAAATTATTTTGTTGTGAAAATCATTGTAATGAAAACCAAACTCATGTGGGTAGTTATTTTTTTTTAATCTATATTCCAAGCTTGGTGAAAGTAACAAAAAATGTGAAAATATTATTGAATTAAAAAGTCACTTGATGAATACTGACTTCCTTTCAATTCAACTGAAATCATTCAAGAAACAACATTCAAGGCTTTTGCCAACCTATTTCCAAAGGAACCTTACAATTCTTCAAAAATGATTAATGTAATTATAGAATCTTTATTAGCAGCTTACTGAGAGGTCACTTAACCCAACCTGCCACCCACTGAAGGAATATTTTCTATAGGATCTCTGTCATGTGAGCGATCAGATTCTATTTGAACAGAGAAGCAGCATTAGTATAATTGCGTAATCACTGGACTGAGAGTTAGAAGAGAGTTTTAATCTGGGCTTTATCAATAACTGGATTTGTGACCTTTGGCAAATCACTTAAACTCTATGGACAGCAGTTGTTTTGTCTGTGAAATTAGGACACTGAACTAAATGACCTGGGAGATCTCTCCCAGCTCTTAGAATCTAGTGTTCTGTGAATCACTTTTCAGAAACAAACATCCCATCCCATCCATGATTTTATATTTCTAATGTTCAAAAAGCTCTGCTAATACTGAGCCGGTAAGGATCTCTTTGAAGCTTCCATGTATGGATAGCTCTGCCTCCCAGAGCTACACAGACTTTATACCAGCTCTTTTATAATACCTTTTCAAGTTATGTGAAATCACTTATAACATTGCACTTCACTTTTCAAGAATGAATGTGTAATTCTTTTAAGCAATTCTCATAATTTCTAGACCCTTCAGATACCTAAGCAGCATTATCCATACAAACCTCAGTTTATTCATTTCCTTCATGTTACATGGTGATCAGAACTGCACACAGTCATCTATTCTTCACTGAGATGGACTTCTGCATGTAATCATCTAGAAAATGACTAAAATTAATAAAGTGAGAAGTATTGTCTCTTGAAATCCTTGAGCTAGTGTGATGACCGATGGATTTACAAACCACCTGGCTACCATCTTAAAAATTTGTCATATAAATAAGAAGTTGCTTTTTTATTGAGGTTGGTGGCAGGTTGATAGGCAGCAGGAAACCAGGCTGTCATCATTATTATTTCAGCTGGATGTCAACAACATGGATGAAAAGAAAATCTATGTCATATTCTGATTTTTGTCGTAGTTGTTTTTGGGTATATGCAACCACCACACTTGTGTTTTCTCTCTGCTCCCAGAATTTCTTTATGGGAAGGAGAGAGTAATGTATGCATAATACAGAGATTTAGTAGTGATATTGAGATTGGCAATGTTGAGTAAGCAGAAGGCATTATGCCAACTTTGCCATCAAAACTCCATTTTTACCACCATAAGCTAGAGGAAGCTTGGGTAATGGATATAGCAACAGCCTAGGAGTCAAGAAGGCTTTTCTTAAAGCCATTCCCTTAACCATATTGACTTTGTGACACTGGGCAAGTCAGTTAACCTTTGAGCTTTTTAGGCAGTTCTCTAAGACTTTAGAGAAAAGAAAAGAAAAGAAAAGCTTTCTTGAAAAGAAAGCTCTGGCCTCCATTGGCAGATAATTTCCTTAACTTAGAGATTCCTATGCTAATGAAATAACATTTCCAGTATTCGCTGTCTACTGTCTCACTTACAACCATATGTGTAAATGAAACATTGAATGGAATATAAAAGAAGAATGAAGAATCTGGTCATTTTCTCACAATTTAATATGCAGTTGGATCATATTTGGGGCCTGAGAGGAAAGGAGCTTTCTGGTGAATATACTTCACTCGTTTCCTTTTTATTCTATAGTTATGATTACAATTCTCCTCCCAGAGGGACTATACTGTAATAAATTGGTGATTATATTTCTGTTGGCCTTTTCATAGAACCACATATAGCAAATCCAAACTAGAAGAACTTTCCTATTTTATGGCTCACTAGACACATATATATATATGAGTACCCTATAAGGTTAGCACTACAATGTTGCTGACTGAAGCCTTCCCTCAGAAAAAGGTTTGGTTATAACTCCCCTATATCAGCAAAGACTGGAGCATATCCCAAAAAAAGGTGAACAGGAAGACTGGCATACTAGAGGTCATGTTGTACTAGCACCAGTTGAACTCATTGGGAATATTAACTAGAAGAAGACAGGATTGAATGGGAAGGGACATTAGAAGGTGAGGAGGGCCCTTCAAATATCTGAAGTGTTGTCATGTGCAAGAAAGATTGGCCTTGATTTGCTTGCCCCTTCCTACCCCCCAAAACAGAAACCATAGCATCTGACATCTATACATAGCACTTTAAGGCTTATAAGGCACTTTACATTTGTTACTGAATTTGATCCTCACAACAACCTTGTAAAATAGGTGCAATTATTATTCTTCATATTTTATAGATAAGGAAACTGAGACCAACAGATATTAAATGACTTGTCCAGGGTCATGCAGTTAGATTCTAAGGCGGAATTAGAGCTCAGGTTTATCTGTCTGCAAATCACTTAGCCCCAAAAGTTGGAACTAGGAACAGTGGGTAGACAATTCAAAGAAGCCAATTAGACTTAATGTAAATACAAACTTCCTATTTGTTATATCCCTCTTTATTGGGGGTCTTCAACAAGAAGATATATGAAAACAGTCTCCTTTTATCAGTATTCTTCCTATCTTGACCTCCTAAGTTTGGAGGTTTTTCATGGTTCTTCCCTCAGCTCTTTTTCTACTCTTTGTTATCTCCCTTGACAATTTCATTCATTTATGTGACTCCAGTGTTCACTTTTAAATAGATCAATCTCAAGTCTGTATCACCAGTCCTTTCTATTTTCATAATCTCAGCCTCTTAGCAGGTTCAAAACCAAACTTATTATCTTCTCTGAACCATTTTCCCTTCTTCTGACCATTCTTTCATTCATCTAAAAAAAGGAAAACCTCAATCATCACTGATTCTTCTTTCTCCCTCAATCTTTCTGCTATAGTCTCCTCTTCCATACCAAACCTGTTGATTTAATTTTCAATATTTTTGTAGCTTCCCCTTTCAATTATCACTTTTTCCAGGCCTGCTTTTCTTTTGGTTGGTTATTGCAATAATCTATTCAATTACAATATAATCTGTGCCGATCATGTCGTAATTTTATAACTTCACTGTTAAGGATAGTTACAAATAAGAGTGGGATTAATATTTAGTATCTTGGGAAATTGAGGCCAAAAGAGCTTAATTGACTTATCTGATGTCATGCAACTCATTTATAGAAAGTCAGAAATAGAATTTAAATTCGCCTTTGAGGGTTCAACTTTTTTTTTTCTTGAATAAATTTCCGTTAAAAACCAAACAGTTGCAGTTACTTCTTAGATAATATAAAACTAGATGATTTTATCATTTAAAAACAAAATGTTAGATAATAATAGGAAATATCTACAAACTTAATATAAAATTTCCAAAGGAAAATTGAGGAACATTTAGTAATCTTGGAAAAAATGCATGACCTAGGACACAGTTTTGCAAAATCTCTAGAAATTTTCCATGTTTCAATACAATTTCCACTAAACAATACTTTTTTATTAAATTTTCCTTTTTTCAACTTAAAGTATGCCATTGTGTTCAAACATCTAGCTAATCTAGAAGCCATCACCATGGTGATGGGAATCCCAACAATCATACCAGTTTTACAGTTGTAGAAGGAGGGTTCCTTAGTTAGGATCTCATTGGCCTCATCTCTAAACTGAAGGATTAGAATAGAAAATCATCAACATCCCTTCTGGTCCTAACAGTCTAAATCGTTATTTCTTGTAAAACAATTAAGTGTTTTTACTGGGTCACAAACATAGCTTATTGGATACATACTTCAATATTCTGATTCACACCCAATAAGTCATACACAAGCCTATTCCCTTGAGGGCTTAATAGCACTCGAAATTTACACACAATATTGATGTTCAGGTTTCAGAACATTAGGATATTTCCTAGCTTAAGTAAACAGATATCAACAATTTAGTCATTATATTTTTTTTGTATAATCATTTAGTTTGTGCTTGAAAATATCCATGATACCTTTCCAAAAAACAGATGTAGGGGGCAGCTAGGTGGCGCAGTGGATAGAGCACTGGCCCTAAAGTCAGCAGGACCTGAGTTCAAATCTGGCCTCAGACCAAACACTTGACACTTACTAGCTGTGTGATCCTGGGCAAGTCACTTAACCCCAATTGCCTAAAACAAAAACAAAAAAACAAAAAACAGATGTAAAATAACTTTATTTCTTTAAAATTTCTTGGAGTTGATTGGTCTAAGCAATCTAATAATCCATTTTACATTGAAATTTTGTTTAATGACATATACATTAATGTCACAATAATGCTTTAATATTAGTGCTTTCCAGATAGGTTTATTCCCTGGATCTGGTACAAGGACAAAGCTTCATGCTGCCAGTTGACTTCTGAGACTACTACATCTAGAGTAGTGTGATATACTGTCATTGCTACTGCTGTCATCATCATCACTCCTCAGGAATCTACCCTTTCCAAAAATGCAGAATCAGCAGTTGTGGACATGTCTGTGGGGTGTGGGGATTGGGAGGCAATGGAAGTATCAGCTCAAAAGCCATGGTGCAAATGGAATGATGAGGGAAGGCTTCAGAAAATAAAGAAGTCTTGAAGAATAGAGAACATTTCTACACTGGGAAAATGATCTTTGAGCCTCAGAATTATCCTAGAACTTTGAAACTGTCTTAGGTTCTTAAAACATTTGGCTTTGTATTATAGTACTTTAACAAGAAGTTGTATCTTTACTATTGCTTTGTAGATTTCTATTTGTCAAGGTCCAAAGCTTATTTACCAATACATTTTCTTCAGGTACTATCACCTAGGTATGATTTCATGCTAGAGGACTGGCATGTCTCATATACTATCTTTTAATAGATATATTTCAGAGAAAAGGTTCTTACCCATTTTCATATCATAGACCTTTGGCAATCTGTTGAGGCCTATGAATCCCTTTTAAGAATAGTGTGTCCTAAGGGTAGTTAGGTAGCACAGAGGATAGAACTCTGGCCCTGAATTCAGGAGGATCTGAGTTCAAATCCGACCTCAGACACATAACTTACTAGCTGTGAGACCCTGGGCAAGTTACTTAACCCCGTTTCCTAGCCAAAAAAAAAAAATAGTGTTTTTAAATGCATAAGATAAAATATACTACTTCAAAGGAAACAAATTACATTGAAATACAATTATTGATTTTTTTTAAGGTAGCAGGTCCTCAATTAAGAACTCCTCTTACCAACAGCTGTTTGAGGCTCAGAAATGGCGAGTGACTTGTCCATGGTCACATAGCTAATAAGTGCCAGAGGTAGAATTTCAACTTATATTTCCCTGACTCAAAGTTCAACATTCTTTCAATTATGCTCACTGCTATTTTCTACAAAGTAGACAATAGATGTCTTCAATGAACACATGCTTTCACTCAAACAACTGAATGATAAACATATTTTTCCAAAGCATCTTATCTATTCTACATTCAATAATTACATAGAAATATTCCAAAGTTGTCAAATTATTTACCTTGGATAACTTTCTAAAAGAAATCTATAGGCTGGCATGATTAGTTCATAACATACAATTTATGTATATATACATATATATGTATATATATGTATGTATATATATATGCACACACACATACACATGTATATAATGTACAATGTGTCATATATAATATATGACATGAAATTTTATATCTTTATATAATACATAACATATATGCATCCAGGACAAATGATAACTTTAATAAATCATTCTTTTCCCACCCAATTTTTCTTTTCTGGAATTATCCTTCATGCTTTAGGATCCTCTTCATCCAAAAATATCATATTCACTCTGAAACACACCTCATCAGTATCCTCTGTCCCTGGGGTTCCACCCTCCCTCTGACTGATCACCTGCTGTCTACTCTGGCTTCCTTGGAACTCCAATGAAAATCCTGTCTTCTACAAGAAGACATTTTTTTTACCCCTTCTTAATTTTAGTGTCTTCCCTCTTTTAAATTGCATTTCCTATTTGTTATATAGATAACTTGTTTGTACATACTTGTTTGCTTGTTATCTCCCCTTTTAGATTTTGAGCTCCTTGACGTCAAGGAGTATATTTTGCAAATTATTATTTTTGATTTTTTTTCCTCTGTTTTTTTCTTAATTGTATTTCTTCAACTACACGTAAAAAGATAGTTTTCAAAATTTATTTTTGTAAGATTTTGAAGTCCAAATGAGTCTTTCTCCTTCCTTTCCTTCTCCCCCTACCCAAGACAGCAAGCTATCTGATATAGGTTATATATGTACAATCATGTTAAACATATTTCCACATTAGCCATGTTGTGAAAGAAGAATCAGAACAAAAGGGAAAAACCACAAGAAAGGAAAAACAAAAAGAAAGTGAAAATAGTAGATAATTTGATCTGCATTTAGACTTCATAGTTCTTTCTCTGGATATGGTTCATATTTTCCATCATGACTCTTTTGAAATTGTCTTGGATCATTGCATTGCTGAGAAGAGCTAAGTCTATGATAGTTGATCATCGCACAATGTTGCTGTTACTATGTGCAAAGTTCTCCTGGTTCTGCTCACTTCATTCAACATCAGTTCATGTAAGTCTTTCCAGGTTTTCTGATATTGGCCTGCTCATCATTTCTTGTAGCACAATAGTATTCCATTACATTTATATACCACAACTTGCTCAGCCCTTCCCCAATTGATGGGCATCCTGTCAATTTCCAATTCTTAGCCACCACAAAAAGAATTGCTATAAATATTTTGTCCATGTGGATCCTTTTCCATTTTTGATGATCTCTTTGGGATATAGATCTAATAGTGTCATTGCTGGGTCAAAGAGTATGCATAGTTTGGTTGCCCTTCGGGCATAGTTTAAAATTGCTCTCCAGAATGGTTGGATCAGTTCATAGCTCTACCAACAATGGATTAGTGTTCAATTTTCCCAGTCTTTTCCAGCATTTATCATTTTCCTATTCTGTCATATTAGCCAATCTGATGAGTGTGAGGTGGTACCTAAGAGTTGTTTTAATTTGCATTTCTTTAATCAAGAATGATTTTTTCCCATATGACTCTTGATAGCTTTAATTTCTTCATCTGAAAACTGCCTATTCATATCCTTTGATCGTTTGTCAATTGGGTCATGGCTTGATTCTTACAAATTTGATTCAGTTCTCTATTTTAGAAATAAGGCCTTTATTAGAAACAGTGGCTATGGAAATTGTTTTCCAGATTTCTGCTTTCCTTCTAATCTTGGTTGTATTGGTTTTGTTTATTAAAACCTTTTTAATCTAATGTAATAAAATTATCCATTTTGCATTCCATAATGTCGTCTATGGTCATAAGTTCTTCCCTTCCCCATAGATCTGACACTATTCCTTGCTCTCCTACTTTGCTTATGGCATCATCCTTTATGTCTGAATCATGTACCCCTTTCAACCTTATCTTGGTATATAGTGTGAGACATTCGTTGATGCCTAGTTTCTGCCATAATAATTTCCGGTTTTCTAGGTAGTTTTTGTTAAATAGTGAGTTGAGTTCTTATCTAAGAACCTGGAGTCTTTGGGTTTATCAAACAGTAGATTATTATAGTAATTTACTACTGTGTCTTGTGTATCTAATCTATTCTACTGATTCACCACCAAGTTGTTTGGATGGTTGCTGCTTTATGATATAATTTTAGATCTGGTGTGGCTATGCCACTTTCCTTTGCATTTTTTTATTAATTCCCTTGATATTCTTGACCTTTTGTTCTTCCAGATTAATTTTATTATTTTTTCTAGCTCTATTATATAATTTTTGCTAGTTTGATTGTATGGCACTGAATAAGTAAATTAATTTAGGTAGCATTGTCATTTTTATTATATTAGCTTGACTTACCCATGAGCAATTGATGTTTTTCCAATTATTTAGATCTGACCGTATTTACGTGAAAAGTGTTTTGTAATTTTGTTCATATAGTTCCTGAGTTTGTCCTGGCAGGCAGACTCTCAAGAATTTTATATTGTCTACACTTCTCTTAAATGGAATTTATCGTTCTATCTCTCACTGCTAGGCTTTGTTGGTAATATATAGAAATCCTGATCATTTATGTGGGCTAATTGTTTCAAGTAGTTTTTTAGTTGATGCTCTAAGAGTCTCTAAATGTATCATCATATTATCTTCAAAGAGTAATAGTTTTCTTTCCCCATTGCCTATTTTAATTCATTCAATTTCTTTTTCTTCTCTTATTGCTAAAGCTAGCATTTCCAATACAATATTGAATAATAGCAATGGTAATGGACACACCCCTGATCTTATTGGAAATACTTCTGGCTTATCCCCATTACATACAATGCTTTTTGATGACTTTAGATAGATACCATAGTATCATTTTAAGGAAAACTCCATTTATTCTCATGCTCTTTAGTGTTTTTTTTAAAATTAGGAATGGGTGCTGTATTTTGTCAAAAGCTTTTTCTGCATCTATTGAGATAATCATATGATTTCTGTTAGTTTTGCTATTGATATAGTCAATTATTCTGATAGTTTTCTTAATATTGAAACAGTCTGCATTCCTGATATAAATTCCACCTTTTCATAGTGTATTTTGCCTATTTTTTGTAACCCTACCACATAGCATAGTGCCTGGAGAACAGATAAATAAAATACGTATGGAATGATCTTACATATATATACATATTTGTGTCCAATGGTAGCGATCTCTAAGGTGGCGTTGAAGAGGGAAGAAAAAAATTAATTTATATGATAAATCCATTATATTTAAAAGTAATAGCATGTACATAATAGTTTTGCAGTTTCATGTGCAATCTTTTTTTATTATTCTACTTTGTTATGGAAATGCTTGTTTTATTTCATAAATTAAAAATAAATAAATTTTTTTTAAAATTTGAAAATGTTTATTGACCAACTAACTGATTAGAGGGCCAGATCCTTTCCTACCAGAACCTCCATTTAAGAGAAGTTCCCACATCAGTCATCTTTTCATTTCCCACCCGCCTATACTCCTCTGGATTTCTCCTTTATGCCCTGGGCTGGGTATCTTCTTTGCTGCCCTGAGCCCATCTCTACCCCAATCTTCTGCTTCCTTTTATGTGTCATTTTATTCATTAGATTGTAAGCTCTTGAGGGCAAGGACAGTCCTTTGCCTCTATTTGAATCCTTAGGGCTTACCAGTCCCTGACACATAATAGATGATTAATAAATGTTTATTGACTGACAAGATGTAGAATTACTAAATGACCAACATATTAAATCACTTATTACTTCAAATAGGCCCAGATCTGCCTTTTTTCAGATGAAGAAAAAACTTTCAAAAGGACAATGATTAGAAGTACAAGGATTTTAGTGGTCACATTAAAAGCAAAATAAATTACAGCATCTTTAAAAAATGAGGAATTTGCCTGGTCTTCCAAAACCATTGTACAAGTAATCATATTTTATGTAGTAATTGAAATGAAATAACAGGGAATTTTATGTAAGCAGCATCACACAGCCATGCCAGGTTTCTCCCATATACTGTACTGTGCTACTGTGATATATGGTAGCAGGGACAAACATTGAGCTAGTCATTGCATTCTCAGATAACACTATATTTGGCCCTGAAAGGTCTGAAATAACACTTTGCCCTTTCCATCAACCCTCCACATTAGACAGAACACTGAACTGCATGAAGGGGAGGACAACTACTTAGGAAAAACAAATGGGAAAACAACCAGGGGTGCTAAAGAAGAATGATTTGGGTGGAGTGTGTGAGTGGAATGGTGAAGTCTTTGAAGCCATGTGAGATCATGTGCTTGGGTAAAGTTAAATCATTACTGGGAACCCAGGTTACATAATCTTTGTTTAGTTGACATGCCTCAGATAAGCATTTATTTTCTTTTCCTCCCCAAATGCATAAAGATCACTTAATCTTATGAATGACACTTTCTCTCTGCAAATACCAATTGTCTTCTTTCTTTTGGAAACCAGAAGTGGCATATAAAAGAGAAAGATGAAAATTTTTACCTTTCCTACTATTTCATGGAATAGTCATCATTTGTCATATGTTAAAGATTGATTTCAACACATTGCCCCAAATTATAATTTACATGTGATTAATTATATTGTTTTAACATTTTGATTTAAGTCTCTTTAGTGGCAGCATTCATAATAACACCTTGTCCTGTGGTATAGTGGAGGACTAGAAATCAGAGACCTTAGATTTAAACCCTGCCAATAAATTTGTTTCCTTCGGGTCAGCAGTTAGGTGCCTCAATTTTCTTATCTACAAAATTTTGAAAATACTTGAATTACCTACCTCACAAAGTTGGTAGGAGGATTATGAAAGATTGAATATGAAAATATTTTCCAAATTATAAAATATCACATAAATAAAAGGTATTATTAAAGGCATACATTCTATCTCAATAATCTCAAAATTAGACATTAAAATTAACTTTAGAAATAATATTTCATTATTTTCTGGATCAGCTTTTTTCTGCTGCTTTATGTATTAGATGTTAGGTATGTAAATGTTGAAATATTCTAAAGTATGTTTAGAAACAATCAATTGTTATAATACTTGGTTCTCTGTAGAGTCAACTCTATAAGGAGAATGAAGGTTTTATTTTTAAAAAGAAAACTAGAATTCACTTTACATGTTGCTTCTTCCAGTATATTAACATAATGTAAGTTTCTTGAAGCAGATACTGTTTTTATTTTTTTCTTTGCATTCCCAACATCCAGAACAGTGCCCAACAAGTGTTCATAAATATTTGTTGAATTGATATGAATTAACAGAGGAAGAAAAAGACAAAAAAGATAAACCTGGGATTAAAAAAAAGGGGGCAGAGGAACAGAAATATTAGAGAAGATATTCAAGACACAAGGTTATATACCAAAACAGAAAAAATAAAATCACTGAATCTGCTTCTGAAAGCATGTGCAAGTAATTTTTAGAATTTCTCTGTAAACTTCTTTTTCTACTATGCCACAGCAATATTCTCATTATAGAAGTTGCCTTGCCAACATGCTCTAACAGCCTTCTTACACTAGAAGATTCTTCCCTTCTATAACCCCTTCCTCTGATTGGTCAATTATTCCCAGAAGCTTCATTTTTGGGGAATGGCCTTTGCCAACCATCCTTATAGGAACTGTCTTTCTTTTTATTTCTCTTTTGTAGTCCAGTAGTAATCATGATATCTTAATAAATATTTGTTGACTTGTTGATCTGACATGAGTTCTAATGTTATAGTGGTATAAATGGAGAAGCACCAGGTACAGAACTGAAAGTACAAATTTGTGTCTTGAATAATATTTTTTAAATTTTTTTATTAATTTATTTTGGTTTATCAATAATCACTTCCATATGCTTTTGAGTTTAAAATTTTTCTCCCCCTTCCTCCCCACCACCCTCCCCAAGATGGCACACAATCTGATATAGGCTATACATTTACATTCCTACTAAACATTTTCACATTAGTGATGTTGTAAGTAGAAATTAAAACCAATAGGATGAACCATCAGAAAGAGGAAACAAAACTCAACAGAAGAGAAAAAAAAAACAACAATTCAACTTCCATAGGTCTTTCTTTGAATGTGGATAGCATTTTCCATCACATGGCCTCTGGAGATGTCTTAGATCCTTGTATTGCCAGGAAGGGTTAAATTTATCAATATTAGTCATCTCACAATGTGGCTGCTATTGTGTACAACATTCTCTTGGTTCTGCTCACTTCACTCAGCATCAGACCATACAAGTCTTTCCAGGTTTTTCTAAAGTCAGCCTGTTCATCATTTCTTATAGCACAATAGTATTCCATCACATTCATATACCACAACTTGCTCAGCCATTCCCCAATTGATGAGCATCCTCTCAATTTCCAATTCTTTGCCACCACAAAAAGAGCTGCTATGAATATTTTTGTACATGTAGGTCCTTTTCCCATTTCTGTGATCTCTTTGGGACATAGCCCTACAAGTGCTATTGCTGGGTCAAAGGGTATGCACATTTTGATAGCCCTTTGAGCATAGTTCCAAATTGCTCTCCAAAATGGTTGGATCATCTCACAACTCCACCAACAATGCATTAGTGTTCCAATTTTCCTTGATGTTCTTCTCTAACATTTATCATTTTCCTGTTTTGTCATGTTGGCCAGTCTGATAGGTGTGATGTGGTACCTCAGAGTTGTTTTGATTTGCATTTCTCTAATCAATAGTGATTTAGAGCATTTTTTGATATGACTATAGATGGCTTTAATTTCTTCATCTGAGAACTGTCTGTTCATATCCTTTGACCATTTATCAATTGGGGAATGACTTGTATTCTTATAAATTTGACTTAATTCTCTATATGTTGCATATATTTTTCTACAATTTAATTTTATTACCCACTTTCCAAGCACAAATTACACATTTCTGTCTTGTTACATGTCATTTCCTATGCTTGTATGGTATTCTTAGTTCCACTTCTGATTATTCACATTACGCTTTTCCTTCAAGGCTCAACCCAAATGCCATATTTTTTTGTGAAGCTTTCTCTGATCTCCTTAATAGAAAATGAACTTGCCCTCCCCTGATTCTCATTGTACTGTGTCTTCTCTAAGATTATCATAACTTACTTTCTGTGGTGAAAATGTCTTTCCCCCCCTTCTAGATGGAAGGCTCCACAATAGCATCCTTTTTGTTCCTTCATTTTCAGTTTTTTCCTCCAAATATCCAGTGGGGTCTTTTCATACAAGTGGTGTTTAATAATAATTTATTTAGTAAATTAATTTTTTTCTTTTTTTCTCCATAAACTATTTTGGGCATGAAATGTGATGAGAATACATAAATATAGTAACAGCAAAAGAGGAGGAATTGTGTAGAAAGATTGTTCCACATTATACCTAGAAGGGAGAATATAAAATAGTAATTTTTCACACATGTACATCCAGGATCAGAAAGAAACAAGACTTTCAAGCTTAAATGTTGACAGAACATACAACTAAAACCTTAAGCAATGTCTATATATTTCATTATTTCAGACACCAATTTGTGTTCAATAAACATTTATTTTATGAATTATTTTTTTTCTTATAGGCTTTTAAATGCAGGAAGTGACATGGGAGTAAGCAAATGTATTAAGGATAAAAGGAGAGGAAGATGTTGAAAGCTTGCTCCATAATATATTGAGGAGTGGGAACATAAAACAGCAGCATTTTCATACATATGATCCAAAGGTCAGGAAGAAAAAAATTACGAGCTTAAATATTGAGATAAAATCAGTTATAACCTCAAGCAATGTCAATGTATCCCATTATTTCAGATTCCAGAAGCTTGTTACCCTTCCTGGGCAAGGACCAGAGAGTAGACCAGGAGAGCTATTGTCACACCTTTCCCTAGAACACACTACTATAAAAACACCCAAAACTTCCAAACCTCTATAACCTGCTCTGAGAATAGCAGATAGAAAAACCCTGAAGCTTAAGACAGTGCCCCTCCACCCCATAGGGAACAAAGCCCAACTTTAACATAAATGGCAAAGTAAAAAAAAAAAAAATAAGCTGGAAAAGTGAGCAAACAACAACAAAAAAGAACATTACCATAAAAAAAAAAAACTATGTTGAGTGGAAAGAGCAAGACACAAACTCCAAAGAAGATAATGAAGTCAAAACAGCTGCAAGCAAAGCCTCAAAGGTAAAAATGTGTGAATCGGACACAAGCCCAACAAGAATTTCTAGAAGAGGCAGAGGCAAGATGATGAAATAAAAGCTGTGACTTGCTTGAGCTCTCCCCCAAACCCCTCCAAATATCTATAAAAAATGACTGTAAACAAATTCTATAGCAGCAGAACTCACAAAAAGGTTGAAACAAATTTCTTGCCCAAGACAGCCTGGATGGTTGATTGGAAAGGTATATAGCACCGGGCAGGGAGAGGAATGCAGTTTGGTGTAGGCACACAGGCAAAGACTAGGCCTCAGTGAACCTAGACCAGGCCTCAGTGACCCTGGAGCAAGCTTCAGAGGACTGAATCACGGGCAGCTGTGGCAGTTTCCATAGTTCTCAACCCACAAATGCCAAAGACAACTTAGAAGGTCAGTGGGAAAAGTCTGTGACTGTGGTGAGACAGAGAAGCTCAGTGCCAGCCCTAGTCCCCAAGTGCGGCCCTGGAGCGGTGGCTGCTTCCAGAACTTCTGGCCCACAGACTGAGGGATCAGGGGGATTGCAGGGATGTCTTTGTCAGTGCTGAGGCAGGAATCTCTTGCTTTGCCTGTGCTTGGATCTGGGTCACAGTTCTGGGTGGTGGTCCTGGGATGAGGAAGAGTGCTGGAGTGGTGAAGCTTGTAGTGGTGGTGGAGAGGAAACCCTCCTCACAGTTCCAAAGCAGAAAAGAGTTCTTGTAGTCACTAACAGATCAGAGCACAGGCCAGGAAAGGAGTAAACACCTCGTCCCTTATCATACCACCTTGGAAGAACTAAAAATTTACAGGTCCCTAGAAGTATCTCTAAAAACAGCTGCCCAAAACCTCTAAAGCTTGGGACAGTACATTCTCCACACTGGAAGCAGATCCCTACCTTAACAAAGACTTAAAAACTTAAGTAATAGGCTGGGATCATGAGCAAAGAAAGGCACAAAAAAAAGTCAAACCATAGAATCTTTCTTTGGTGACAAAGATCAAAACATATAACCAGAAGAAGACAACAAAGCCAAACCTCCTACATTCAAAGCCTCCAAGAGAAATATGAATTAGTCCCAGGCCATGTAAGAGCTCAAAAAGGAGTTTGAGAAACAAGTAAGAGAAGTAGAGGAAAAACTGGGAAGAGAAATGAGAGTGACACAAGAAAATCATGAAAAATAAGTCAACAACTTGCAAAAGGAGGCCCAAAAAAATAATGAAGAAAATAACACCTTAAAAATAGCCTAACCCAAATGGCAAAAGAGGTCCAAAAGGCCAATGAGGAAAAGAATGGCCTAAAAAGCAAAATTGGCCAAATGGTAAAGGAAGTCCAAAAGCTTGCTGAAAAAAATATTTACTTCAAAATTAGAATAGAGGGGGCAGGTAGGTGGTGCAGAGGATAGAGCACTGGTCTTGAATGCAGGAGGACTTGAGGTCAAATCCAGCCTCAGATACATAACACTTACTAGCTGTGTGACCCTGGGCAACTCACTTAACCCCATTGCCTAGTGCCCACCCCCCAAAATAGAATAGAGCAATTGGAAACTAGTGACTTTATGAGAAATCAAGACACTGTAAAACAAATCCAGAAGAATGAAAAAAATAGAAAACAATGTGAAATACCTCATCGGAAAAACAACTGACCTGGAAAATAGATCCAGGAGAAAGAATTTAAAAATTATTGGACTATCTGAAAGCCATGATCAAAAAAAAAAAGCCTAGACATCATCCTTCAAGAAATTATCAAGAAAAACTGCCCCGATATTTTAGAACCAGAAGGCAAAATAGAAATTGAAAGAACCCACCAATCTTCTCCTGAAAGAGATCCCCAAAGGAAAACTAGCAATATTGTAACCAAATTCCCAAGTTCCCAGTTCAAGGAGAAAATATTGCAAGCAGCCAGAAACAAACAATGCCAGTATTGTGGAAATGCAATCAGGATAACACAAGATTTAGCAGCTTCTATATTAAGGGCCCACAGGGCTTGGAATATAATATTCCAGAGAGCAAAGGAGATAGGATTACAACCAAGAATCACCTACCCAGGAAACTGAGCATAATCCTTCAAGGCAAAAAATGGACACTCAGTGAAATAGAGGACTTTCAAGCATTCTTGATGAAAAGACCAGAGCTGAGTAGAAAATTTGACTTTCAAATATAAGACTCAAGTGAAACATGAAGAGGTAAACAGGAAGAAGAAATCATAAGAGAATTATTAAGGTTGAACTGTTTACATTCCTGAATGGAAAGATGATACTTTTAACTCATGAGACCTTTGTCAGTGTTAGGGTAGTTGGAGGGAAAAATATATGTATGTAGATAGATAGATAGATAGATAGATAGATAGATAGATAGATAGATAGATA
>NW_020954598.1:16198168-16206857 GCF_900497805.2 Vombatus ursinus
ATAGATAGATAGATAGATAGATAGATAGATAGATAGATAGATAGATATAGAGGGATAGAGGGATAGATAGAGGGCACAGCATGAGTTGAAGATGAAGGGGTGATATCTGGAGAATAAAAGTAAGGGGTGAGAGAGGATTGTACTGGGAGAAGGAGAAAGGGAGAGGTAGAATGGGGTAAATTATATCACATAAAACAGACAAGAAAAGGCTTTTACAGTGGAGGGGAAATGGGGGAAGGTAAGAGGGAATGAGTGAATCTTATTCTAATCAGATTTGTCTTAAGGAGGGAGCAATACACACACTCAATTGGATATGGAAATCTATCTTATCCTACAGAAAAATAGGTGGGAAATGGGACAAAAGAGCAGAGGGATGATAGAAGGAAGGGCAGATTAGGGAAGGGGGTAATCAGAAGGAAACACTTCTGAGGAGGGACAGGGTCAAAAGAGAGAATAGAATAAAGAGGGAGGACAGGATTAAGGGAAATATAGTTAGTTTTTCACAACATGACTACCATGGAAGTGTTTTGCATAACTACACATGTATAGCCTGTAAAAAAAAAAAAGAATTCCTATAAGAGCTAAAAAATTGATTTTCAAAATCAAATAAGAGTTGTAGAGGAAAGAAATGAGAGTAAAAGGAGAAATAAGTGATTTGAAAAAATAAGTAAGGAAGGAGTCCTACCAAATTTATTTTATGACATAAATGTACTTTTCATACCTAAAGCAGGGACAGCAAAAACAGAAAAAAGAAATCAATAGATCAATTTCTTAATGAATATCAATGTAAAAATTTCACATAATATACTAGCAAGGAGATTACAGCAATATATCATAAAGATCATACACTGTGACCAGTTGGGTTATATAGCAGAAATACAGAGATTGTTCAGTATTAGGAAAACTATTAGCATATTTGACCATATCAATATCAAAAACAATAAAAATCATATGATTATGTCAATAGTTGCAGAAAAAAGCACTTAACCTAATGCAACACCATTCCTATTAAAAATAGTAGAAAGCATAGGAATCAATGAAACCTTTCTTTACATGATAAGTAGTATCTACCTAAAACCAAGACCAAGCATTATCAGTAATGGTGATAAACGTGAAGCCTTCTCAATAAGATCAAGGGTGAAGCAAGAACATCCATTATTAACACTAGCATTCAATATTGAATCAGAAGTGCTAGCTATAGCTATAAGACAAGGAAAAGAAACCTAAGGAAGAAAAATAGGCAGTAAAGAAACAAAACTATCACTCTTTGCAGATGATTTGATGATATACTCAGAGCACCCTAGAGAATCAACTACAAATCTAGTTAAAATAGTTAACAATTTTAGCAATGTCGCAGTTCATAAATTTTTGTGTTGATGTTCAGTTGTTTCAGTCTTGCCCTACTCTTTGTGACCCATTTGTGGTTTTCTTAGCAAAGATACTGCAATGGTTTGCCATTTCCTTCTCTATCTCATTTTACAAATGAAAAACTGTAGTAAACAGGGTTAAATAGCTTGGCCAAAGTCACACAACTAGTGTCTGAGGCTGGATTTGAACTCAGGAAGATGAGTCTTGCTGACTTTAGGCCCAACACTGTCTGCTGTGCCATCATCAGCATTCTATACACTACCCTCAAAAGTCATGAGGAAAAGATAGGAAGAGAACAATAGACAATATAAAATACTTGGGAGTCTACCTTTCAAGACAAATCCAGGAACTATATGACCACAATTATAAGACACTTTTCACACAAATTAAGGCAGATCTAAACAATTGGAGAAATAATAATTGTTCATGGATAGACTGAGACAATATAGTAAAAATGAAAATTCTACTTAATTTGCTTTTTCATTGCCATACTAATAAAACTACCAAATATTTTATAGAACTAGAAAAAATAAGAGCAAAAATTTGGGGAATAAAAAAGATCAAGACTATCAAGAGACTCAATGGGGTGGGGAGGCAGGGAATGTGAAAGAAGGCAGCCTAACAGTTCCAGATTTCAAACTATTTTGAAAGCAATAATCATGAAAACAGTATGGTACTGGCTGAGAAATAGAGTGGCAGATAAATTGAGTAGAATAGGTATATAATACATAGTAGTAAATGACCATAGTAATCTAGAGTTTGATAAAACCAAAGATCTAAGCTTTTGAAGTAGTAATTCAACATTTGACAAAAATTTCTGGGCAAACTGAAAATCAGTTTGGCAGAAATTAGTCAAAGATGAATATCTCACACCCTGTAACAAGATAAGGTAAAAATGGATAAATTCTTAGAAGTAAAGGGTGATATCAGAAGCAAATTAGGAGAGCATGGAAAAAAATGTACCTGTCTGATCTTTGAATAAGGGAAGAGTTTATGACCAAACAAAAAATAAAGTTGATCATGGGAAGTAAAATAGATAATTTTGATTGCATGGAATTAAAAAGCTTTTGCACAAACAAAACCAATACAGTCAATATTAGAAGGAAAGCAGGAAACTGGGGGGAAATGTAAAGCAAATTTCTCTGATAATGTCCTCATTTCTCCAATGTATAAGGAACTTAGCCAAATTTTTAAAAATAATATCCATTCCCCAGTTGATACATGGTCAAAGGATAGGAACTGGAAGTTTTCAGGAGAAGTAATCAGAACTCTCAATAAACATGAAAAAATGTTCTAAATCACTACTGATTAGAGATATGCAAATTACAACAACTGAGATACCACTTCACGCCTATCAGATTGACCAAAATATAAGAAAAGGAAAATAACAGATATTTGGAGGGGATGTGGTGTTGGTAGAGTTGTGAATAAATCCAACCATTCTGGAGAATAATCCAGAATTATGTCCAAAGAGGTATAAAACTATATCCAAAGAAGTATAAAACATAATAAATGCATATCCTCTGACCAAATGCTACTACCAGGTCTATATCCCAAAGAGATAAAAGTAAAGAGAAATGGACCTATTTGTACAAAAAAAGTATTTATAGCAGCTCTTTTTAGTTATGGCAAAGAATTGGAAATCACAGGGAGTCCCATCAATTGGGGAATGGCTGAACAATCTGTGGTATATGATTGTGATGGAATACTATTGTTCTGTAAGAATGATGAAGGGCATGGTTTCAGAAAAACCTGGGAAGATTTCATGAACTCATGCAAAGTGAAGTGAGCAGAACCAGTAGAACATTATACACAGTAACTACAATATTGTAAGGATGTGGAAGACTTCATTACTCTGATCGAGACAATAATCTAAGACATTTCAGAAAATGCTATCTACCCTAGAGAGAGAACCGATAAACTCTGAATGCTGATTGAAGCATACTTTTTTTTTACTTTATTTTTCTTGTTTCACTTTTTTGTTTATGTATTATTTTGCTATATGGCCAATATAGAAATATTTTACATGACTACACATCTATAATTGATGTCAAATAACTTAACTTCTCAAGGAGGGGAGAGGGCCAGGAGAGAGGGAGAGAATTTAGAAATCAAAATTTAAAAAAAAAAACAAATGTTAATTTTTTACATGTAATTGGGAAATCTTTAATGAAGTAAATAAAATATATTTTAAATAATAGACTTGGTTTGAATAATGCATATGTTTGTCCAATCTATTTTTCTAGCAATATAATCAACTTTAAATTTCTTCTAACCACTTGCTATCACTATATTACTATAAATGTCATTTTGAAATTTGCTCAACTATAAATTTAAGAACTTAGTTGGGGTCAGTGGTACATATGTATATTTATATATGCTACATTAAGGTATACACATACCTATAAGTATATATGTAGTATATACATATGTAAATACATAGTATGTAGTCATCCATTTGCCAAGGATAATTCTCCAAATAACACTTGATTTCTTGGTCTAGGGACCCAGAAGATTACTTGCTACTTCTTCCTCTTGAGGTTTCTAGGGATAATTATGCAGGTACACTGAATTTCTAGTACTGACACAATCCTCCTGCTTTTCAGCCAGAATTAATTTGCTTTCAGAAAGAAAATTACTAAGTTGGTATGACAAGCACAGTTGTTATAGAAGTAACCCCAACTCTCATTACCTCACAATAATGAGGGATCACTGTCCCATTATACACATAAGATCCCTGGGGATGAATGGGCCCAAATAAAGAGAAAACAAACTCATATATACTGATTACTGGAATAATCCTTTCTTTATGGAAATATTATTACATTTCTGAGTTGCCACTCTCTGTTATGCAGTTTTCTTTTCTTGATGTATCAACAGTGCACCTGCTCTCTCTCTCTCTCTCTCTGTGTGTGTGTGTGTGTGTGTGTGTGTGTGTGTGTGTGTTTTATGTGAGCTGCCAGTGCAGACACTACCACTATTCATTGCTGTTCTGGGCACACTACTACTGGTTCTGATATGAAATCAAGATTTTCTGACTTTTCAAGTTTGACAATTTTATCACCTGGTAAATGAGGGGAGGAGAGAGGAGAGGAGAGAAAAAAGTCCTTCCTACCAAGTGCAAATTCCTTTTAGAAAATATTCATTATAGGATTCATAAGTGGCTCATCAACTTTGGAGGTATAATTGCTTTGGCCACATGTTTCCCAGTTACATCACCTATGCATTCCCTTGACACATGCCCAGGTCACAGATGTTCCCTGTTTGTATTCTCCATTATAATACTGGGAGATGATTTGTCTACAGTGTGTATGAAGAAAATCTTTCTCATCACCAATCTGCTATTTTGTTTGAATAAAGGTCTTACCCTTTGAACTAATGTGTTATAGTATTGGTCTAGAAAAAGCAAAGCCTTTGGTGGGGGCTTCTGAACTTTGGTTTTGGTTGTTCTATGCTAAGGTATTTTGAACTTGGTATAGCTTTGGGGAGGCCAACAATTTGTGAGAGGAAATCTTTGCATTACACTCATAATTGCTTGGTTTCCACCCTCTAATTCTTTCTGAGCATACTAGCCTTATAAAAATCTATATTGTTTACAATAAGCTATAGATGGACTATAGTATATGTATTTGTTCTAAGAGATATGTTTCAAGAAGTCACAAGAAGTGACTGCATAATCAGTTGAAAATTGGTCACACCTAATTATGACTTTAATTAGAAAATGAATATTATCCTGCTAACCCCAGTACTTGACTCCTCATTGCTTAAGAAAATGAGATTTTCTTAGAGTTATACTGGGCTACTTTGTGAGATAGTAAATAAACTGTAATAAAAAGTAACTGATCAAAAGTTGTCAAAGATAATTTTGAGATTTTTACATTTGGTAGATAGTTGGACCCTTAAGTCCCCATTTAATGGTAACATACTTTTATAATAATAGAAAAATAAATTGAATTAAGCAAATAAGAAAGAACAGCTAAATAATAACATTTAGATCCCTTTGTTTCAAAGACCCTAAGCCAGATCATTTTTCACTCAAAAATTCTTAATATTGTTCTAATTGTTCAAGAGGACCTACACATGTAATTAAATCATTACATGTTCTTAGAGCTCTCTTTTCCCAGCCAACAAGAACAATTTTAAATGTGTGTTCTGTGTGGGCTGGTGGTGTGGGACATAAGGGGAAGAACAACCAATTCTGAGGAAGTAATCATTTCTCGTTCTCTGTTTAAACTATGTACTTTTACTTAATTCAGTAGCTTAGGCAGAAATATGCTAAGAAAAGCCCTTAGTAATTCGATGAAGCTGACAAAGGAGAAAAATTATATCTTGGACCTGTTTTTTGGAGATAGTAGGAGAAGAGTTTTACCTCTTTTATGCTGAAATATGTACATCAAAGGACATATGGATTTACATTTTAAGGTTATGCAATCTTATTATCTGTTTTAAACTAAATATACCCTGAGGATTTGGAAGATAATTGATATTCTAGAAAAAATCATTCACAAATGAGATACAAATTCACATATATTCACATACAATATTTGTCATTCAACAAATGATCCAGTATCTTTTAGTGCTAACCAAAAGTCAAATAGGCTAAGTTAGGAAGTAACGGGTTTCTTCTTAATAGAAAACTTCATGTGGAGCGAAAGATGATTAGTTGGTGAGATACAGTGCTGGTGATTCTATTCATGACTGGGATTGGCTAGATGGCTTTTAAAGTCCCTTATAAGTCTGATATTTTTTGTTCCTGAGAAATACATAGTAAGCACCTAATTTTCTGAAAGGCACTGGGCTAAGTTTTGTTGTTGCTTTTTGTTTTTCAGCTCTGCCCAACTCTTTGTGACCCCATTTAGGGTTTTCTTGGCAAAGATACTGGAGTGGTTTGCCATTTCCTTCTCCAGCTTATTTTACAGATGAGGAACTTAGGCACAAGGCTAAAATATTTCATGGTCCCTGTTCTCAAAAACTCACAATTGAATTTTTAAGAAATGACAGGCAAATAAGGGGAAAGGGAGAGTGAAACAAAGTCCTTTATGAAAATATGGGGAAAGAGAAATCATATTAAGCTGAGAAGATAAGGAAAGTTTTCAAGAAGGAAGAGGCACCTGACCAGGGTCTTGAAGGAATAGAAAGATTAGGGGACAGTGCATATATTACAGGCACATGTGAATTCAGAGGTTGGAAAATGTAGGAAAAGATCAATACAGTTCAGAATCCTGGCAAAGAGGCATGATATAACAGCAACATGAGATTTCATTTATTCCAACACTGACTAGCATTCTCTCTATAAAAATTAGGGCAACAAATAACTTGTTGACTTCTTAATTTAATCTTTTAATGGTGGCAAATTCGAGAAGGAAGAATTTTGCTCTGAATCTTATTCTCACTTCCAAGGAAGAATTAGTTGCTGGGGCAGAATTGACCAACACTCCAGGTAACACTCTCACCAGGAAATCAGTGGTATACATTTGGTACAGTTGTCCATAGTCGTACTTCTGCAATGATTGCTAGTTACATAGACAGGTTCAAGCATTTTCCTTTCAAGAATTTTTCCTCAGTTCCCTGTGCTAAGGAATCTCAGCAAAATCTGTGTGACTGTTCTTCAACAGTCCAAAAATTCAATCATCCTTCATATCTAGGCCTACTGCACAAATATATGGTTAAACAATTCAACAAAAGAGTCCACTGTTTTATAAAACCCTTATATATTATCACATACCTCCATGTTTACAAAGGCCTGCCCAACAAAGATAGTAAAGAAAAGAAAAAATAAAAGAAAATTGAAATTTCCACCTCTGAGGGACAAACTGGGACCAACAAAACTCCTAACATGAATAAAGTACCTGTAAGTCACCCATGCAACTTCAAATGAGAAAATCAGCATAGGGGGATTTGAAGTCAGAGAACCAGTGTTTGACTCTTGACCTTATCTTCCTCTACCCATATGACCTTCAGCAAGCCATCTCACCTGAATTTGTAAAATACATCTCATCTGTAAAATGAAAATGCTGAATTTGATGACCTCTGAGGTCCTTACCAGCTCTAAACCTATGTTCTTAAAACAGAATGGATCCTTTAACAGTGGGGTTGAATTATGCAGATCGCCAATCTGAGAATAGGAAAGAAGAAAGGTCAGAAAGAGAGATCCAAGGGGTAACAAATATAAGGTTAGGTTGCAAAGCTGCTTGAGAGATAGAAGATGCATGGACGTATATTATTTTTAATTCATTCAAGAGATATTTAATAAGCAAAAATGAGTTAATTCTTTCAACTTTTTTTTTTTACTTTCAGGAAGTAAATATAGAGAAAAGAGAAATATTTTGCCAAATGTTAATATTTGAAAGGAAAATGATAGGTAAGGTGGAATAGGCATTGGCCTTGTAGTCAAATGACATGTATTTAAATACTAGCTTTATTTCTTTGTTTCTTTTAAGTGACTTTGGATACTTTACCTTTGTGGGTCTGTTTCCTTTTTAGAAAGATAAAGATATTGGACTGGATCAGTGGTTCTCAAAGAGTGGTCCAGGGAACCCTGGGGGTCCCCAGGACCCTTTCAGGGAATCCACAAAGTCAAAACTATTTTCATAGTAACACTGATATCTTAATTTCAATATGATAAATATCAATAGTAATAATTCACATAAGCAAAAGCTCTTTCAAAGGAACTAAATAATTTTAAGGATCTAAAGGGCTCCTGAGATCAAAAATTTTAAGAACCAGTGAACTAAATGAATTTTAATTTCCCTTCCAGACAGGAACATGCTAGTAAATGTTTAACAACTGGGTCTCTGGTGGGGAAATCCACTAGGTATATATTTAAGTTTAATAGATATTACTGACAGTGAAGAAAATAATAGATCAAGCCCTGATTTTTGGGGTTTTTTTTTATTTCTAGGGTATAATTGCTCACACTGAAAATGAACAATTAACTCTCCTAGGCTGGCTCCAGCACAATCCTGCTTCTAGTTCCAACATTTGGAAATTATGTGAATAATTTCCACCTGAATTTTCTTGTCCCAAGAAAAACATTCATGTCATCTATGGCCTTCCTATCTCCAGATGGACAGAAAAGGTTTGCTTATATTCTCACTTCTCTCAACAACAGCCATTTGGCCATGTGTATATTTAAAATGAAATTATTTATTTCTTTTAATTTACTTTGGGAGACATATTCCAACTAAAAATGAAACTTCCATCTAAAATGTTTTATTTAATAGGAAGTTAGTAGAAAAAATATTAACTGGGGAACATTTTCTGAAAAACTGATTCAGAATTATATATATATATATATATATATATATATATATATATATAT
>NW_020954598.1:16206957-16282134 GCF_900497805.2 Vombatus ursinus
ATATATATATATATATATATATATATATATATATATATGTAAAAGAATGTCCCAAAAGCTGTAATATTATTTTAAGACATTAAAACTTTCCAAGTATAAAGGAAGCTGGTACTCATTTCCAGCTTAAAACAGCATTAAGACTTTTGGGATATCTTGTACATACTTATTACATTATGGAGGTTAGAGCTAGAGATGAATACCAGATTCCTTTATACCTAGAAATAACAATTAGAAAAAAATGAAATAAGAGAGTATTGTGAAGAGTAATCATTTGTTAGAATTATTAAAACCTTAAGATGGCTAATCATTACTCTATGGTTGAATTAGAAGTGAATTAAAGTTTCATTGAAATGACACTAAATCTTCATAGGAATTTGAAAGTATATTTTAGTAAGCAAAAGCTGGGGGAAATTATTGACTGAGACTCTGTATGATATTTATCATTATTTTATACTTTACTTATAGGTATTAATTATTCTCAGCAAGTCAGAAGAACTTAAACAAATCAATAGATCATTGAACCTGAAAATAGAAAGGTAAAATGTCCATATGGGCACAAAGGATAGAGTGGTGGGTCTGGAGTCAGGAAAACTCATTTTTGTGAGTTAAAATCTGGCCTCAGACACTTACTAGCTGTGTCACCCTGGGCAAGTCACTTAATCTTGCTTGCCTCAGTTTCCTCAGCTGGAGAAGGAAATGGCAAATCACTCCAGTATCTTTGACAAGGAAACCCCAAACGGGATCATGAAGAGTCAGAAAAGAATGAAACAGCTTAACAACAACAAAATGTCTCTAGTTAAATTGCTAATAGCTCTTACTGGTTATGGACACTAGTTTCTACTCAATATTTAGTCATGGCATGCACACAAATGCGATGAACGACCAGGTTATAAAGCACCCTTTTGTATTAAGGACTTAGTTACCCTGCAATCAAATCATGATTATTAAGGAAACCTCTCTCAGGAAGACATGGAAAATATTTAACATAAGTGTCCACTTTGTCCCAAACCCCAACATTATATGGAGGTAGGGAGGCCCATTTGTATACGTCTTTGTATACATACCAGCACAAGTCACTGAGGCCTTCTTTAGACTATAGCATCTTATTTCCTGACAAAGTTTATGTTAAACATGATGATTGCCATTTGTAGAACAAAATTAAAAACAAATGATTTAAATTGCAAATGTATAGTTTAATGTCTCACCACAAAACCTCACCCTAAACCTAAATTATTTTTTCTCGGAAAATAAGAACAAAGTATTACATATGGTTTTATTGAATTCCCTGTGGGATTAACTCATTTTATGGATATAATCTTATATTAGGGCCTTAAAGTAATCTAATATTATTTAAAGCAAGTTATTTTAAGTATAACTTAGCCTTGCTGTATATAAGTAGAGAAGATGCTTTGGCTGGACTTTGTTTAACATTAGATTTTAATGAATATCAGGGCCTATTGTATCAAAGGCCAAAACCAAACACAACTATAATCAAATTTCATAATGGCTTTGGATACCCTGCATGGAGACATCTTCAAGATGCCCCTTATTGACACATACTCCATCACCAAGGAACTTGACCAGAATATGTGTACACACATACACACACACACACACACACACACATATGGGGCAGCTAGATGGCACAGTGGATAGAGTGGCAGTGTTGGAGTCAGAAAGACTCATCTTCCTGAGTTCAAATCTGGTCATAGACACTTACTAGCTGTGTGACTAAGCAAACCACTTAATCCTGCTTGTGTCAGTTTCCCCATCTGTAAAATGAACTTGAAAAGGAAACGACAAACCACTCTAGTATCTTTGCCAAGAAAACCCCAAATGGGATAGTAAAGTTTTGGATATGATTGAAAAATGACTGAACAACATACATGTTGTTTGTTAGAACAACAACTCATATATGAATGTATGTTTGAATGTATGTTTATGAGGTGCAGGGGAAAGTGGGATCAGATTATGTGGCAAAGGAGAAACATAGCTCCTAGCAGTTGGAAGTCTTTTTTTCATCCTTTGTAAGGTACTCGTGAAGTTCCCCTTATGTATGATGAATCTTTTCTCCTTGGCCCTTTGAAAAGTCATAAAATTTATTTCTTTAATATAACTAGTTTTACCTTGGTTATGCTGTCTCCTTTTGCTGTCTCGGGGATGCTAGGGGAGTGTTGCTGTCTTCTAAGACACTAATGAAGATGCACATTCTTTGATCTTCAGAGCTTAGTGAGTTCTCCTTCTGTCAAAAGTGTAGTAGGGGAAGCAGACCAAGTCTGAGCCCAAGTATAAGGATGGGAATGAAGCTTCTTCCTGAACTCCAAGTGATTCTTTCTTGTGGGCTTAACTAGAAGGATCTTGTTTCTCTTCAATGCATAGGACTTAATTGCTGTGTTCTATGTTGACTGGATTTCTAATTCAAAACACACGGGACATAACCAAATCTCTTCAAACAATATAACTATGCTTCCTCTGCAATATCAGTCTATTCATCTGATGGTTTTCAAGGACTTCTAAACTGATCAAAGGTTTTTTTGTACCTAACTAAAGTCTCTAAATTATTGATTGAACCAATAGTGATATCTAGGCCTCCTTCACACCAAATTCATACCTCTGATTGATTATTTGATTCATTGGAGGTATTCTTATTTAAGAAAATTATCTGGAATAGTATACTGAAAAATTTTTAATAGAATGGAATGGTTTAATTACTGGAGTGAAGTAAGCCCTACCCTTACTGTATTCTCAAATTCTAAGACTACACTGACTACTTTTCACGGATCAGATATATCTGTTCTTGTCCTTTTTAAATTTAAACTTATCTTTAAAATTCTTTATTATCATCTTGGATTTTTGTTATTGTTGTTGTTCTAACAAATCTAAACTGATGGTGGGGTTTTCCCTTCCTGGCACAATTCTTTTTTTTTAATTAATTTATTTTGCTTTTTCAACAATCACTTCCATAAGCTTTTGAGATTTAAATTTTTCTCCCCCTCCCTCCCCAACATGGCATGCACTCTGATATAGGCTATACATATACATTCCTATTAAACATATTTTCACATTAGTGATGTTGTAAGTGAGAATTAGAACCAATAGGAGGAACCACCAGAAAGAGGAAACAAAACTCAACAGAAGAAAGAAAAAAAGCAAATAGTATGCTTTGATCTGCATTCAAACTCCATAGTTCTTTCTTTGTATGTGCATAGTATTTTCCATCACAAGGATCACGGAGATGTCTTAGATCCTTGTATTGCTGAGAAGGGTTAAGTGTATCAATATTAGTCATCACACAACATGACAATTATTGTGTACAACATTCTACTGGTTCTGCTCACTTCACTCAGCATCAGACCATACAGGTCTTTCCAGGTTTTTCTGAAGTCAGCCTGTTCATCATTTTTTTTATAGCAATTCCATTACATTCATATACCACAACTTGCTCAGCCATTCCCCAATTGATGGGCATCCTCTCAATCTCCAATTCTTTGCCACCACAAAAAGAGCTGCTATAAATATTTTTGCACATGTGGGTCCTTTTCCCATTTGTGTGATCTCTTTGGGATATAGCCCTAGAAGTGTTATGCTGGGTCAAAGGGTATGCACAATTTGATAGTCCTTTGGACATAGTTCCAAATTGCTCTCCAAAATGGTTGGATCATTTCACAACTCCACCAACAATGCATTCGTGTTCCAATTTCCCTACATCTTCTCCAACATTTATCATTTTCCTGTTCTGCCATGTTGGTCAATCTGATAGGTGTGATGTGGTACCTCAGAGTTGTTTTGATTTGCATTTCTCTAATCAATAGTGATTTAGAGCATTTTTTCATATGACTATAGATGACTTTAATTTCTTCATCTGAGAACTGCCTGTTCATATCCTTTGACCACTTACCAATGGGGCAATGACTTGTATTCTTATAAATTTGACTCAGTTCTCTATATATTTGAGAAATGATGCCCTTATCAGAGAGACTGGTTGTAAAAATTCTTTCCCAATTTTCTACTTTCCTTCCAATCTTGGTTGCATTGGCTTTGTTTGTGCAAAAACTTTTCAATTTAATGTAATCAAAGTTATTTATTTTGCTTTTTGTAATGTTCTCAATCTCCTGTTTGGTCACAAATTCTTCTATTCTCCATAAATCTGATGGGTAAACTATTCCTTACTCTCCCAGTTTGCTTACAGTATCAGCCTTTATATCTAAATCATGAACCCATTTTGACTTTATTTTGGTATATAGTGTGAGATTTTGGTCTATGCCTAGTTTCTGTCATACTCATTTCCAGTTTTCCCAGCAGTTTTTATCAAATAGTGAGTTCTTATCCCAGAACCCTGGCACAGTTCTTACAGTAGTGTGACCTTCTTTAGTATTTGGTCCCTTCCTTTTATTAATATTCCACATTTTTTAAATTTTAATTGAGTTTATAAGTGAATCATGTGCAGCCACCTGAACCCTTGCAGATTCCTTTTATTTTTTCTTGGTTACTGGTCACTTGTAATTTTTCCCAGAATTTGTTCATAAGAATATTCTATTCCTTTTGTCAAGTCTCTTTTGAGACTTATCATTAGGAAGGAAAGAAGGAATAAAGGAAGAAATTAAGGATGGAAGAAAGGAAAGAAGGAAGGGAGAAAAAAGAAAAAGAAAGAGTAAGAAGGAATGAAGGATAAAAAAGGAAGAGAAAGGAAGAAAGAAAAAAAGAAAGATAAATGGAGACAAAATAAAAATAGGAAAAATATTTTAATAGAGGATCTTCTACCCTATCCAACAATAGCAATGACTTATTATGCAGTGTATTTTCTGAACAGATTTCATCAGGATTCTTATCAGATTATTTGAGTCATTATATAATATTAGTGTACAGTATGATATTATATAATATAGAAAAGGAAAGGTCACTAGAGCTGATGGACATTGGTCTCCATAATTCTATGTTTATTTTTATATTATGATGCTTTCCTTATGCTAACCATAATATATGGGGTTTTACAATTTAAAACATGAACTTAATAAAAAAGAAACAAAAATAAAATGTTGTTGTTGCTGTTCAGTCATGTCTGACTCCGTTTTCACATTCAGACATGTCATGACCCTATTTTGGTTTTTCTTGGCAAACATACTGGAGTGGTTTGCCAATTTCTTCTCCAGTTCATTTTACAGATGAGAAAACTGAGGCAAACAGGGATATGTGACTTTCCCAGGCTTACAACAGCTAGTAAGTGTGCTTGAGGCCGTATTTGAATTCATGAAGATGAGTCTTCTTGATTTCAAGCCCTGTTCTCTACCCATCGTGCCATCTAACTACCCCAAATAGAAGATTACCACTTACTTATTCTTCAGTGAATGTCAATTTTTTGAATAAATAGTATTTTAAACCTGCATAACAAAAATAAACTTTTGTTTTATCTTTTCTTCCTTCCTCCCTTGTTTGCTTCTTTCCTTCTTACTTTCCTTCCTGTTTATAGTAAATCGGAATGAACCTAAAAAGGAACTTTCTGTCTTTCATTCTTTCTTTCTTTCTAACTTCCTTTCTTCCTTCCTTCCTTCCTTCCCTTCTTTCTTCCTTTCTTTCTTTCTTCCTTCCTTGCTTTCTTCCTTCCTTTTTTCCTTCCTTCCTTCTTTTGATCCTTCCACCCTCCCTTTCTTTCTCTTGTGGAGTCTTGGGGATCTAAACCTCTGTTTTTATTTCTATAGGGGACTCCCTGTGAGGACATTCTCTCTACCAACTTCTTCAAAAGTTCTGAACTTAAAGAGTTTCTTGGGGGTACCAAGACTTAACAATAACTTAACCAGTCTCACACAGCTAGTATATGCCAAAGGCATAACTAGAATTATTATTCTGAGTTCTTTCATCCATTATACCAGGCCACCTCTCATTATCAGAAATTTTAATGTTTCTTCAGAGAATTGGTTCTGAAATTGGCTCTCTTTTTAATTATTTTATTTCAGTTCTAAACCTAGGAAGCTATGAAATAAAATTAAAGGATATAAAGATGCTTTTAGATAAGGACTAATTTAAATCTAAACCAAATCCTTGAGTTAAAGTTTTGAGAATGAAAAAAATTAGTTTAGATCATTATTTTTTCAAAGCAATTTGTCTTCCAAGACTAGCAGAAGCCAGGATATGGTGCTGAAAAGTTACAATATCAAAGTTCCTTTTGTGGTTCATTCTGAATTACTATAAACAGGAAGTATCATAACCTCATGGGGAAGGCAGCACTCGTCACATTGCTATCCTAGTTCTGGAGACAGAAATGTTTTGGATGAAAATTGAAAAATGTAGATGTTTATCAGAAATAAACTCAAACTCCCAAACATTTGAGGTTCAACCTTTCTATTAATATTTAAATAGCTTAGTTGTTTGGTTGCTTATTTTTAAAAAGCCATAAAAAGACCATTAATTTCCATCCATGATTTGTGATTTTGGCAAAAATTCCCACTTTAAGTGTTTCAAAGCTATTATTTATATAAAATGATATTGTTTGATTTTTTAACTAAGGAAATGTATCTTAGTTTTAAGAAAATATTGGTTGGCAGAAAAGATGAAATAAATAATAAACATCCGTGAATAAAACCCACCAGAGTTGATTAACCTTCAAGCCTGCAAGGCTCTAGTTCATTTCTTTTAGTTTTAATCATAGCTATTATGATAATGGAAGTGAGCTAACACACTCTAAGATCTCTTACCCAAAATCAGCATGAATTTACATTTTTCCTCATTAAAGGGAGACAAAATGGTAAATGTGCTTATTTACAAAGAATTTGCAGATGGTCCAGTGATCCATTTGTTCATTTGGGCCACTGCATTATAAAAATTGACACATTGGATGGCTTTGTATTACTTTTAAGATAGGTTCCAGAATGCAGTGTTTTAGGAGATAAAATGAAAAGCTAAAGCCTTTAACTGAGTTCAAGTCCCCAGGCCCACTTGAATTTCATCTCAGGGTGATGACAGATGTGATGACATAACCACTGTTGGTGATTTTGAGAAATCATAAAGATGAGGAGTGAAGCTCAAAGTTGTAGACAAGCAAACTATGTCAGAATTTTGTAAAGAGGTTTGAAAGTGGATTCCAGCAACTATGGACTAACCTCTTAGAGAAAGAAAAAAAAAAACAGGGCTATTAGAATTAGAGCATCTATACATCCTTTAAAAGAATGCACTGGGGGTGGAGCCAAGATGGCAGAGGAAAGGCAGCAATTCACCTGAGATCTCCCCCAAACCCCTCTGAATACCTTTAAATAATGACATAAAACAATTCCTGGAGCAGCAGAACCCACAAAAAGATGAGGTGAGGTAATTTTCCAGACAAAGACAACTTAAAAGTTCAGCAAAGAAGGTCTATCTCATCTGGGTGAGAGTGGTGCACAGGCCGCACCAGCACAGATCCAGCCCCACTAAACCAGGAGCAGGTCTTAGGAATCACTGAATCAGCAGCAACAGCTGCTGCTTCCAGAGGCCTCAGCCCACAGACTGTAAGGAGGTAAAACAGCTGGTCAGAAAGAGATTACAAGGGTTTCTTTGCTAGCACTGAAGCAGGACTCTTTTGCCTGGCTCATACTCAGATTCTGGTCACAGTTCTGAGTGGCAATCCCAGGGCAAGGAGGAACACTAGCACACCAGAGCTTACTGCTGCAGGGGAAAAGGAACCCTTCTCATAGTTGCAGGACAGAAAAGAGTGCTTATGGTCACATACAAACCAGAGCACAGTCCAGGAGAGTAGTAACTCCACCTCTCCTTAGATCATACCACCTTGGAAGAACTGGTGACTTAGAGATCCCTACAAGGATCTTTAAAAACAGCTGCACCAATAAACCCTGAAGCCTGGGACAGTGCACTCTCCACCTTGGAAGCAGAGCCCTGCTTTAAGAGTTAAAAGTCAAATAATAGGCTGGGAAAATAGGCAAATAACAGAAAAAAATTCTGACCATAGAAAGTTACTATGGTGACAAGGAAGATCAAAACACACTCAGAAGAAGATAACAAAGTCAAAGCTCCTATATCCACAGCCTCCAAGAAAAATATGAATTGGTCTCAAGCCATGGAAGAGCTCAAAAAGGATTTTGAAAATCAAGAAAGAGAAGTAGATGAAAAATTGTGAAGATAAATGAGAGTGATACAAGAAAATCATGAAAAATTAGTAAACAGCTTGCTAAAGGAGACCCCAAAAATATTGAAGAAAATAACACCTCAAAAAACAGACTAGGCTAAATGGTAAAAGAAGGACAAAAAGCCAATGAGGGGAAAAATACCTTGAAAAGTCAACTTGGCCAAATGGAAAAGGAGGTAAAAAATAGAAGACAATGTGAAATATCTCACTGGAAAAATAACTGACCTGGAAAATAGATCCAGGAGAGATCTACCTACCTTAGAACTACCTAAAAGCCATGCTCCAAAAAAAAAAAAAGGAGCCTAGATCATCTTTCAAGAAATTACCAAGGTTCAAAGAACAAATCATAGAAACAATCAATAATTTCATTCAAGAGAATGACAATAATGAGGCAACATATCAAAATTTATGGGATGCAGCAAAAGCAGTTCGTAGGGGAAGTTTTATATCTCTAAATGCTTACATAAATAAAATATATAAAGATGAGATCAATGAATTGGGCATACAACTAAAAAAACTAGAAAAAGAACAACTTAAAAATCCTCAATTAAACATCAAATTAGAAATACTGGAAACCAAAGGAAAAATTAAGAAAATTGAAATTAAGAAAACTATTGAACTAATAAATAAAACTAAGAGCTAGTTTTATGAAAAAAACAATAAAATAGATAAACCTTTGGTTAATCTAATTAAAAAAAAGAAAGAAGAAAACCAAATTACTAGTATCAAGAATGAAAAGGATGAAACTACCACCAAGGAAGAAGAAATTTAAAACAAGAATTAGGAATTATTTTGCCCAACTATATGCCAACAAATTTGACAACCTTAGTGAAATGGATATATATTTATAAAAATATAAATTGCCCAGATTAACAGAAGAGGAAGTAAAATACTTAAATAACCCCATCTCAGAAAAAGAAATTGAACAAGTCATTGATGAGCTCCCTAGGAAAAAATCTCCAGGGCCAGATGGATTTACCAGTGAATTCTATCAAACATTTAAAGAACAATTAATTCCAATACTATATAAACTATTTGGTAGAATAGGGAAAGAAGGAATCTTACCAAATTCTTTTTATGATACAAATATGGTGCTGATACTTAAACCAGGAAGAGTCAACACAGAGAAAGAAAATTATAGACCAATTTCTCTAATGAATATAGATGCAAAAATTTTAAACAAAATATTAGCAAATAGATTACAGCAACTTATCACACGAATTATACATTAGGTAGGATTTATACCAGGAATGCAGGGCTGGTTCAATATAAGGAAAACTATCAGCATAATCCATCATATCAACACCAAAACTAACAGAAACCACATGATCATCTCAATAGATGCAGAAAAAGCTTTTGACAAAATACAACACCCATTCCTATTAAAAACACTAGAGAGCATAGGTATAAATGTAGTCTTCCTTGAAATAATAAATAGCATCTATCTAAAACTTTCAGCAAGCATAATATGTAATGGGGACAAGCTAGAAGCATTTCCAATAAGATCAGGGGTGAAACAAGGATGTCCATTATCACCACCGTTATTCAACATCGTACTGGAAAAGTTAGCTTTAGCAATAAGAGAAGAAAAAGACATTGAAGGCATTAGAACAGGCAAAGAAGAAACAAAGCTATCACTCTTTGCAGATGCCATGATGTTATACTTAGAGAATCCCAGAGAATCAAGTGAAAAACTACTTGAAATAATAAACAACTTTAGCAAAGTTACAGGCTATAAAATAAACCCACATAAATCATTGGCATTTCTATATATTACCAACAAAGCCCAACAGCAAGAGATAGAAAGAGAAATTCCATTTAAACTTACTGTAGACATTATAAAATATTTAGGAGTCTACCTCCTGAAACAAACCCAGGAACTCTATGAACACAATTACAAAACACTTTTCATGCAAATAAAATCAGATCTAAATAATTGGAAAAACATCAGTTGCTCATGGGTAGGCTGAGTTAATATAATAAAAATGACAATTCTACCTAAGCTAATTTACTTATTCAGTGCCATACCAATCAAACTACCAAAAAGTTATTTTATAGAGTTAGAAAAAATAATAACAATATTCATTTGGAAGAACAAAATGTCCAGAATATCAAGGGAACTAATGAAAAGAAATGCAGGGGAAGGTGACTTAGCTAGTCCAGATCTTAAATTGTGTTATAAAGCATCAATCATCAAAACTGCTTGGTACTGGCTAAGAAATAGAGTGGTAGATCAGTGGAATAGGTTAAATATGCAAGACCCAGTAGTCAATGACTATAGTAATATATTATTTGATAAACCCAAAGACTCCAGCTTCTGGGATAAGAACCCACTCTTTGAAAAAAAAAACTGCCGGGAAAACTGGAAAAGAGTATGGCAGAAACTAGGCATAGACCAAAATCTCACACCATATACCAAAATAAAGTCAGAATGGGCACATGATTTAGATATAAAGGCCGATACTATAAGCAAACTGAGAGAGCAAGGAATAGTTTACCTGTCAGATCTATGGAGAACAGAAGAATTCATGACCAAACAGGAGATAGAGAACACTACAAAAAGCAAAATAGATAATTTTGATTACATTAAATTGAAAAGTTTTTACACAAACAAAGCCAATGCAACTAAGATTAGAAGGAAGGTAGAAAATTGGGAAAGAATTTTTACTACCAGTCTCTCTGATAAGGGCCTCATTTGTAAAATATATAGAGAACTGAGTCAAATTTATAAGAATACAAGCCATTCCCTAATTGATAAGTGGTCAAAAGATATGAACAGACAGTTCTCAGATGAAGAAATTAAAGCCATCATTGTCATATGAAAAAATGTTCTAAATCACTATTGATTAGAGAAATGCGGATCAAAACAACTCTGAGCTACCACATCACACCTATCAGATTGGCCAACATGACAAAACAGGAAAATGATAAATGTTACAGAAGAACATTGGGAAAATTGGAACACTAATTCATTGTTGGTGGAGTTGTGAAGTGATCCAACCATTTTGGAGAGCAATTTGGAACTATGCTCAAAGGGCTATCAAAATGGGCATACCCTTTGACCCAGCAATAGCACTTGTAGGGCTATATCCCAAAGAGATCACACAAATGGGAAAAGGACCTACATGTACAAAAATATTCCTAGCAGCTCTTTTTATGGTGGCAAAGAATTGGAAATTGAGAGGATGCCCATCAATTGGGGAATGGCTGAGTAAGTTGTGGTATATGAATGTGATGGAATACTATTGTGCTATGAGAAATGTTGAACAGGCTGACTTCAGAAAAACCTGGAAAGACTTGTATGGTCTGATGCTGAGTGAAGTGAGCAGAACCAAGAGAACAATGTACACAATAACAGCCACGTTGTGTGATGACTAATATTGATAAATTTAACCCTTCCTAGCAATGCAAGGATCTAAGACATCTGCAGAGGCCGTGTGATGGAAAATGCTATCCACACCCAAAGAAAGAACTGTGGAAGCTGACTTGTTGTTATATTTTTTTTCTCTTCTGTTGAATTTTGTTTCCTCTTTCTGATGGTTCATCCTATTGGTTTTAATTTCTACTTACAACATCACTAATGTGAAAATATGTTTAATAGGAATGTAAATGTATAGCCTATATCAGATTGTGTGCCATCTTGGGGAGGGTGATGGGGAGGAAGGGAGAGAAAAATTTGAAACTCAAAAGCATATGGAAGTGATTATTGATAAATCAAAATAAATTAATAAAAAAATTAAACCACAAAAAAGAAAAATGCTTAAAATTAAATAATAATATGCTTGTTTAAATAATTACATGTTTGTTGTCAATAGGGAATAACAAAAATAAAAAAGATGCTGTTTTGATTTAAAAAAAAAAGAAATTAACAAGGAAAACTACGCTGATATTCTAGAATCAGAGGATAAAATAGAAATTGAGAGAATCTGTCTACACGTACTGAAAGAGGTCCCAAAAGTAAAACTCCTAGGAATATTATAGCCAAATTCTAGAGTTCACAGGTCAAGGAGAGAATATTACAAGCATCCAGAAAGAAACAATTCAAGTATCATGGATCCACAGTCATGATAATACAAGATTTATCTGCTTCTACATTAAAGGATCAAAGGGCTTAGAATATGATATCCTTTAGGGCAAAGGAACTAATATTACAACTAAGAATCACCTAACAAGCAAAACTGAGCATAATCCTTCAGGGGGAAAATGGACATCCAATGAAATAGAGGACTTTTAAGCATTCTTGAAGAAAAAACTAGCACTGAAAAGAAAATTTGATTTCCAAATACAATATTCAAGAGAAGCATAAAAAGAATAAAAAGGAAAGAGCAATCATAATGGTTTCATTCAGTAAGGTTAAACCGTTTGTATTCCTACATGGGAAGATGATACTTTTAACTCATAAGAACTTTCTCATTAATAGGGCAGTTAGAAGGATTATATACAAACAGAGGGCACAGGTACGAGTTGAATATACAAGAATGATATGTTAAAAATAAAATTAAGGGATGAGCGAGGAATGTAATGGGAGAAAGGAAAAGGGAGAGGTAGAATGGGGTAATTTATCTCACCTAGAAGAGGCAAGAAAAAGCTTTTACAGAAAAGAGGAAGAGAGGGGTGGTCACAACGAGTGAGTGAACTTTTCTCTCATCAGAATGGGCTCAAAGAGGGAACAATATATACACTCAATTGGTATAGAAATCTATCTTACCCTACAAAAAAGTAGGAGGAGAAGGGCATAAGAGAAAGGCATAGGCTGGGTGTGAGAAGAAACAGCAGATTGGGGAGGGGGTAGTCAGAAGCAAAACACTTTTTGGGAAGGGTCAGGGTGAAAGGAGAGATAGAATAAAATAAAAGAGAAGGGGGAATAGGATAGAGGGAAATACAATTAGCAATAGCAACTATAAAAAAATTGGAAGCAAATTTCTCTGATAAAGGCTTCATTTTTCCAACATACAGAGAACTGAGTCAAATTTATAAAAATAAGAGCCATTCCCCAATTGATAAATGATCAAAAGGTATAAAAAGTTTTCAGATGAAGTGATCAAAGCTATCTATAACCACATGAAAAAATATTCTTACTATTGATTAGAGAAATGCAAATTAAAACAATTCTGAGGTACTACCTCATACCTCTTAGATTGCCTAATAGGACAGAAAAGGAAAGTGGTGAATGTTTGAGGGGATATGGAAAAAATGAGACATTAATGTACTTTTGGTGGAATTTTGAACTTATTTAACCATTCTGTAGAACAATTTGGAACTATGCCCAAAGTGCTATAAAACCACACATACCCTTTGACCTAGCAATACCATGACTAGGTCTGTATCCCAAAAGAGATTTAAAAAAAAAACTAAAAGGAAAAGGACCTATATGTACAAAAAATATTTATAGCAGCTTTTTTTTCTGGTAGCAAAGAATTGGAAATTGGAAATCCATCATTTGAGGAATGACTGAACAAATTGTGCAGTGTGGTTTTGATGAAATACAATTGTGCTATAAGAAATTATGAGCAGGATGCTCTCAGAAAAACCTGGAAAGACTTACTTGAGCTGATGCAAAGTAAGACATACTGTCTACAAAGTAAAAACAATATTATAAGACGATCAGCTGTTCTTAGCTATTAGACTTAATATTTCTTAGACTTAGCTATTCTCAGCAATACAATGATCCAAGACAACTCTGAAGGACTTGTGATGAAAAATGCTATCCATTCACAGAGAAAGAACTGATGGTGTCTAAATACAGACTGAAGCATACTTTTTTTTATTTTATTTTTCTTGAATTTGTTTTTTGTCTGTGTTTTCTTTCACGACATGACTAATATGGAAATGTTTTGCACAACTTCACGTGTATAACTTATATCAAATAGTTTGCCTTCCCAGTGAGGGGAGGAGGAGAGAAGAAGGGAGAGAATTTGGAACTCAAAGTTTTAAAAACAAATTTTAAAAATTCTTTTTAAATGTAACTTGGGAACAAATTAAAAAAAAATAAATATATCAAAATTTTAAAAAAAGAATGCAGTGATCTATATGAATCTCTATATACCTCTATTGGAATATTGAAAGTTAAGTCTTAATCTCATCTCATACAATAGTTGCTAAGTGTTTACTATATATAAACTATTAACCAGATTTCCTTGACATTTTTAAAATTAGTTTTTTGTTTGTATTTATTAAGATTTAAAAATAAGATTAGCATATTAAAGGAATTAATAAGGTATAATTAAGCATAATGTCAGTAAGCAAAACAATTTCCAAAGATTTTTATTATATCCTTGTGGCTAAGATGCAAATAGATGAGACAAACTGTATCACAAATGAGATGATTTGGAACTTATTTCATGTTTTACCCAAAGAGTACTTATCTCTATGAGTTCATCTATAAGTTTAATAGTTTGCAAATAGACTCTTTCTTTGATTCTGTTCTAGTTCACATATTTCATCAAACTACCAGGATGAATATATGAGTGGTATATTTATCAAAATTGAATTTGTCAGAAAACTGGAATGGATTGATTATATGATGATTAAAAAATATCAAGATTCAAAATGATCTACACAGACCACAAAGATGAAACCAAAAAGATGAAATTTAATAAAGATAAAACAGAATCTTGAGTATATGTCTTATGACAGAAAGATATCTTTCCAATAGTGGACAACAAAAAAAAATTACTGAATCAATGAACAAATGAACTATTTGCCTAACTACATGTATAGATTGGGAGAGACCTTGTGACAGCAGTTCTCAGGAAAAAGAGCTGGATATTTTAGAGGGCCTTGAGCTTGACAGGGGCCAGCTGTGTCACATGAGTATCATTAAAGATATGTGAGCTTGAGTTGCATTAACAGTCATATGGTGTTCATTTTGAGGAAAATTATTAGTCTCACTGCAATCTGGATTTATAAGAACACATTAATCAATTGAGCAATGCTTATTTATTAAGCACCTACTATATGCAATATACTGGGGATCAAAAGACAAAAGTAATACAGTTGCTGCCATCAAAAAGCTTACATTCTAATGGGCAAATGAACATGAACAATTATAAGTAAACACAAAAAAATAAAAAAAAATAAAATAAAAAATACATGAAGCAATTTTTCCTCTAGAGGTAAGGTACTAACAGGAAGGGAGATCACAAACTACTTCATATGGGAAGTGTCACTTGAGCTGAATTAGAAGAAAGTTTGGGATGCTAAGAGACAGGGACGAGGAGGGAGTACTTTCTAGATATAGCAAACAGCTTATTTGTACATAAGGGAGGAAGTGGTATGAGCATTTATATAATGCCTACTTATGTGCCAAGCATTAAACTCTTTACAGGTATTTCATCTGATCCTCAAAACAAAATTGAAAGTTAGATGCCATTATTTTCCCCCATTTTACTGTTGAGGAAACCAAGGCACAGAGGTTAAGTGACTTGCTCAGAATTACACAGTTAAGTGTCTGAGGTGGTATTTGAAGTCAGGTCTCTCTGCCTCCAGGCCTAGAACTTTGTCCACCATACCATCTGGCTGCCTAGAAATAGAAGATGAAATGTTGTGTGTGAGGACAAGCAAGTTGTTCTATTTGACTGGAAGGCAGAGTGCATGAAGTTGAGTGAAGCAAATATATATTGGAGCCAGATTGAGAAGGACTTTAAATACCAAACAGATGGTTTTTAATTGATCCTAGAGGTGATAGAGAAACACTTGGAAAAGAAACATGAGACCAGGGGTGAAATTAGGAAGTTGTTGCTATAATCCAGGTGAGAGACTATTGGTGGCCATGTGATTGGGAGATGAGGACACATTAAAGAGATATTGTGGAACAATAATTGATAAGTCTTGGAAACTCCTTGAAGATTGGGGGTCAGGAGAGTAAAAGTGACTCTGAGGTTGTAAACCTGGGTGTCTTGAAGATTGGTGATTCCTTGATAATTAAAATTTTGCAAAAGATGTGTTTTTGGGGGTTAAGACAATGAGTGAGTTCTATTTTGGAGATAATACAGTTTGAGTTGCCTACTGAACATACAATAGGAAATTTTCAATTTGGAAAATTCAAAATTCTAACTAGAATACTAAGTTCGATTCTTGGCAATGTATGTATTTTTATTATTTTTATTTTTTTAAATTTTAGACTCAAACATCAGAACTCAAATGCAGAAAAAAGAAAAACTATATCATAAACTTAAATATTAAAACAAAAGCATGTCATGCACGTAGCAGAACATAAGAGGATTAAAAATATGTACCAATAAAATTTCATTTCTAGAAAGCCTGTATAATAAATACTACATGTTGTATTAAGAGCTGTTCATCTTTTTCTTTGTTTCCTTGTAAATTTTCTTTTGTTCTCTGCTGTGCACTTTTTACTTTGTTTTTACTTTGTTCTCTTTTCCCCTTCCCCCCTCAAGAAGGCTACAATTAAGTGTGGATATAAATTTATATAGTTGCCAATATATTTAAAGAATGAAATTGACATAATAAAAAATGTCCTGAAAAGGTGACAAAGATGGTGAAATATCTCAGTTTTTCGTCTTTGAAAAATGGTCCAAGGAACTGGGAATGTTTAGGTCATTGGAGAGAAAATTAGAGTGAGGATAATAATTGTATAATATCCCTCTGGAAAGGTTTGTGCTGTCTGGCTACAAGGAAGCCTTAGTGGCTAAATAATCTGGGAATTGTATTTCTTTCCATCTTCAAAAGAAAGGAAGCTAATGTAAGACTAGGATTAGAGGTCATAATTTCCTCCCTATGGTGTTTTTTTTTGAAGGATCTCTAAAGAGGAGAGAAGGAGAGATGAAGTGTAGAAGTCTTACCTCTGATGTAGCAAATTACAGAGCAGCTTCTCCCACTTCCACCAGCAGCGTATTCAGTTGACTTACTCCAAACCAAAGCTTCCAAGGCAGATGCTAAGATGCAAAAGCTAAGGGAACAAGAAGTATAAGATTGTGATTATTTTTTATTTTTTTTAATCAATTTTTTAATCTCTCAGGTGTCCAGTGAGAAAAAGCAGACCAAGGAACTTGTGGTCCCTACCTATGCCAACTCCTGCTGCTACCTAATTTCACAGGGATGAGGCAGGTACCCATTGTCACCTTTTTTTGTTTGTTTGTTTGTTTGTTTTGTTTTCTAGTAAAGACTGCATCTGTCCTAAACTTTGTCTCATAAACGCCTGTGACTGACCCTATTCTTGAATTTCTTATGTCTCTTGGTTCAAAATGGGAAGGTGTGGGACAGCACTGGGAGCCACACAGGAGAGAATGGCCTTTCCTAATTTAGGACTGGGATCTTGACCCCTTCTCCCATAAGCTTATTGTTAGAAAGTTTTTTGCTCTGTGAGAGCATATTCATGAGGCATTCACATTTTTTTATTTCCCAAAGCAACTTTACAACAACTTTAGGGCCTATTAAAAGCTGCCACTTTGAACATAAGGATAACATAGCGATCCCAAGAATTAGAATTTTATACTTTTTCATTTGGCATTCAAGGGCTTTCTGCAATCTGGCACCATTCTACATTTCCAGATTTATGTCATACTATTTACTGAAGATGTGCTCTGTTTCAACCAAACTGGACTACTTTGTGGCCCCAGATATGTGCTAGGCTTTTCTCCATCTTGCCTTTCTTCATGATATTCTCCATGTTTGGCATGTCCTTATGAGTTGCTTTATTTTATGATTCATTATTTTTCATTTATCTTGTTTAATAAATTCTTTTACTATGCATCATACTATACTTGTATACAGCATACTATACTACTCTTAGACTGTAAACTCCAAAAAGACAGATTAAACCCTGCATCTTTCTGAAACCGAATAAAACAAATGTTCAATAAATGCTTATTGAACTTTTTTAATTAGATAGAAAGTTAGATTACATAAACTTTAGTCTGTTTTGCAACTTGGCTTTGTTCTTTTCTTTAGAATTCATAAGAAAGATAAATCAATGAGTTCTAGAGTAAGTTTCATATAGGCTTTCGTTGGGCTAAGAAATTAGATCATTTGTAGCATTTTGCTTAAACATGAGAGGCATTGAATAGGGAATATGCTTGGCATAGTCATGGTACTATGAAGAAACTGGTCTTTTTAAAGCAGAGAAAACATCTAGGAAAGTAATAGGGCAGACCCTGATTTGATACAACCTTGAACATACTTCATAATGACCATTTTGTTTTTAACTTTGTTATAGATCACTCTTAGTATGCAGTCACATGACATACTAACCCAGTATGTAAAACCAATCATGCAGGATCAAAATTGTCCAACTTATAACTAATACGCATCTTTGATATGAAGCTGCCAAAGAGTACATTCGTTTCTAATAAAAAATATGAGGTGTCGGGTGGCGAAAGAGAGCTTTTTGATATTTTGGTAGTGTAGTGCATAGGGTGTTATACTTGGGAGTGAGAAGATCTGGATCCAAGTCTTACCCTCTACTTCTTGCTTGCTTTTTGATTACTGGCAAACCTTTTAACTTCTATAAGCCTCAATTTCCTTATCTGTAAAATTGGGATGATAATACCCAGAATACTTATCTGAGAGAGCATAAGGTAATTCACGTATGCTACTTAAATATTAGTTATTCTTATATTATTATTCACAGAGCCCATTTGTGAAAGCTATAGTGTTTAATCCTTTCGTAGTTGATCACTTTATCTATTCATCCTTTCCTTTACACATTACCACCACTACCTTTCGCCTAATCCAAACCGTCATCGCCTCATGTTTGAATTCCTCTTATAATAGTTTAATATTACAAATCTTTTTGGTTTCCATCATTGTTCCTAAATAAGCTTGGCGTTCTTCAAAATAGAAGAGCAATATGTCAATTCTATGACAAAGTAGTTGGACTGGTTGCTTGGTTTCATGCAGAAAATATCATCAATGTATTGATGTAACTGTTCTCTTTTAACATGGTTATTTTGGTATATGACAGTGATTATTAAAGAGAATGCAGATGATAGAGATATCCTCAGACACGTCCAAAGTATATCTTAGGCTTCAAGTTTGGATACTTTTTTTTGTATTTTTTTTTTTTTTAGTGAGGCAATCAGGGTTAAGTGACTTGCCCAAGGTCACACAGCTAGTATGTGTCAAGTGTTTGGTCTGAGGCCAGATTTGAACTCAGGTCCTCCTGACTTCAGGGCCAGTGCTCTATCCACTGTGCCATGGATATTTCTTGAAACATGTCAGCTACAAGATAAAATATATTAGTGAGTGATGATAAAACGATCTAATTGGCTACGTTTTCACTGGATATTTTATTTTCCACTGCAATGAGTCAGTAATGATCCACCAAACCCAACACATTTTCAGAAAATCGAAATGGAACATCTAATTTATACATAAAAAATTGAATATATTAACAATGGCATTCTAATAACTTGGAATATATTTTGCCAAGATTACTTTTCTCTTTTTAGTATATTATAAAGAATAATTCAAAATACTTTATTTGAACAAATAGCCTGAATACGTGTGCTCTTCCAGTATTTTAAAGAACTTTGTGAATGATTGCTTCTAAGACAGCAAATGAGATGAATAAGAAGAGACCATGTGATCTACTCAGGAAGACTATTCCTCACGCCACACAAATAGCCATATATTTGTTTTATCAGGAGTACAGATTTAATTTACTCTGTAAAACAATGTTGTGTAACAGAAAGAACACTACAAAACAGACCGAAAGATTTGGATACTTGTCCTAATTTTGCCATTGGGTAGTTGGATTCTCTTAGGCAACTTATTTCACCTCTGTTACTCTCAATTTTCTCATTTATAAAACAAAAGTTTTGCATTAAAATATTTAAGAATTCTCTCAGTTCTCAAGATGTGTTTGGAGGATTTCAAGTGAATTGGCTTATTTTATAGAATCATAATACCCTACCTGTTGAAAAAAAAATTGTAAAATGTATGGACAGTTAGATGGCTCAGTGAATAGAGTCAGGAAGAACTGAGGTCAAATCCACCCTCAGACACTTACTAGCTCTGCGATCCTTGGCAAGTTATTTAATTTGTCTTTGCCTCAGTTTTCTCCTCTGAAATATGGGGATAATAATAGCACCTACCTCTCAAGATGGTTGTGAGGATCCAATGAAATAATTGCAAAGCATTTAGCACAATGCCTGGTGTATGATAATTGCTCTATCAATGTTATTTATTATTATTGTTATTATTCTTATTATTTATCATTATCATCATCGTTATATGCTCTTTTGCTACATCATGTTAAACTTTAAAACATTTAAAAACTGGCCAGTGGCAGAATGTTCAAAAACATGTATCCATACCTTAAGTATGCAATGCCTTGGAGATAAGGACTGGACTTGTGGTTTCACTGGTATAGGGAACCCCCAGAAGAGGAAATTTCTCTAACAATGCAATTCAGCAAGTACCCTACAACTCAAAGTCTTAGAGAGTTGCCTAGAATAATTAGAAGAAAAGTAACTTGCCTAGGGTCAAACAGTCACTAAGGAGCAGAATATGAACTCAGGTATTACTTTTACTAAAGCCCCCTCTCTCATTCCACAGAGTCTCACTTAATATCTTAAATAGTATTTATTAACGACATATCCTGAGATAGAGGAAAGAACACTGTATTTGAAGTTAGAACACTAGGGCAACAATCCTTTGTCTTCCACATTCTAGCAGCATAATCTAAGGCAAATCATTTCACCTCTTGATAAGTGATTCCTCATCTGCAAGATGGACTTTAATGTTGGATTTGCCAACATTTTGCTAGATAAATGGTAAAGCTGGGAAAATACTATTGATTAAAACAACACCTTTCTTGAATAAAGTGGGTGGCATTTGGAAAGGATTTTGATTGTATTCAAGAAAATGAGGAAGGGAGGAATTAAGTGACCTTTGAAGCCAAGTATTTAGACCCGATTTTTAAGAACATAGGACTGAAGGCTGCTATGGGCTGGAATCTATGTAAATAAATGAGAAATAAGCTAGGGGAATTGACAGAATTAACATGTAAGAAAGAATAGAGGTTGTGACATGTGAAGGTACAGCCTCTTCTGGTCATGCTCTCAATTTAGTTAAGAAACTAAATTCTCAAAAGCTGAGAAATTTAACAGAAGTATATGGAGGATAAACCAATTCCTGTTAGAACATGAAGGGAAACCTTCTCCCCTTTCAAGATGCCAAAGAGGCAAGTATTTAAAGTATTTAAAAAAATAGCAGGTATTTAAAAAAAATCTTGAACATTCTAAGAGAGTAAAACTGAGGAATTCAAAGAGCAAATTGAATATTTTGCTTCTAAAAGTCCTAACAGGAGTACATTAAAGAAGAAAATGGATGGAGAAATTGGAGTTGAAAGTGAAAAATCAAAGATAAATGAGGGAAGTCTTTATAGAGAAGGGGGGAAAAAAGGTGAAAATAAGAGAGGCCAGACCAGGCCAGGTCAGTTAAAAATAAAGGTATATACATATCTTAGAGTGTACAAATAGGGAAAACACTGTCTTTTTTTCCTCCAAAATACTTCAAAAATCTTTGATAGTATTTCCTTGATGTCAGTCAGTTGGTCAAAAAACATTTATTACTATGTCACTGCATTAAGTACTGGAGATACAAAAGAAAAAAAAAAGCAAAAGATAGCCCCTGCTCTCAAGTAGCTCCTAGTCTAATGAGAAAAAAAAATATGCAGACAAATATGTGTAGGCAAGCTGTATACAGGGTAAATTGGAAATAATCAACAGAGGGAAGGCACTAGAATGACAGGCCAACAGGAAAGACTTTCTGTAGAAGGTCTAATTATTTTCATTTTTGTCTATATGTCTTAGTACCTATCAGAGTGTTTGGCACATATTAGACACTAAAGAAACACTTGTTGAAATGAATTCAGTTGACTTATATGAGTATTCCCACCACAATGGTAAATTATAACCCCTTTGTGGATTTTTTTTTTATTATTTACTATGGTCATAAAATTTATCACCTCAGGGGAAGTCAGTGGTACATTTAAGAGACGAAAAATGAGCAAATTAAAATTTCACTGAAAGAACCACAGGATTTTTGAATGAGGAAAGGCCCTGAGTTGCGTATTGAAGGAAGCCAGGGCTTCTAAGTGGTATTGGGGAGGAAAGATCACATTCCAGGCATGGGGGAGTCAGTACATGTAATATGGGGATCTAGGAAAAGCTAATAGGTCAGTTTGACTAGAATGTATAGTGTGTGGAGAAGAAGAGAGTAGAATAAAACCAGAAAATAAGGCTGGATCCAGATTGTCAAGAACTTTAAGTGGTGAACTTAGGAGCTTTTATTTTATCCTACAGGAAAATAATTCATAAAAATCTGTCACACTAAATGAGAAAGTATTTGGGAAATGCATTATTGAAAATAGAAAGCTATTACTAACGTGGAGTATCAGCAATAAGTAATAAAGTATATTTTAATTTCCCATATCCTGTATTTTGTTATTATTCTAATCCTTGTGTTGTTTCTCATTTGTGAAACCTTCACACAATGAAATCTCATCTAAATCTGTTAAACTTTGGTAACCTTTGAAAGCTGGTGATTTGTTTGCTCTCCAACAGTTGACAGGACAGCTGAAGCTCATCGGTTCCCATCTCTGTTGATACTTTTATCAGGCAGAAGGTCACTGTGGTAATTATAGCTGAGAAAAAAATATAAACAAGGGAGTATTTATTTTTTTTAGGTTTTATCTTTGCAGACACCAGCTTGATAGGATGCAAATGTCCTTAAGAAGACAGTGGGGGAAACATCTACAATGTGCATTTTAGCTTCAAGAGTTGCTTTGCTACTGTCTGTTGAGAATACCAGGGGTCAAGAACAAATGATGACTCAGCAACCTTTGCAAGGGCTGAAATATGACTTCACATGCCAGCATCTATATAAAATGGATAGCCTGATCTAGAGATGTTTTTTTCCAAAACCATTGCCTGTTTTAGGATTCAAAAAATATAGGGATCTAAAAAGAGCTTGTGACTTGTTCAGCAGAGGAGAAACTCTTCATGTGGAGGCAAGAATTACTTCCACCAATGTAGATCTGTATCTGTCTATGACCAATAGAAGAGATTTAAGGAAATGTTCAAAGCAGTCAGAGGGGGATTGCTCAAGGTTATACAGAGAGTAAGGATTAGAGGCAATATTTCAATCCAGGTCTCTCTGATCTCATGTACAGCATTCTAGTCACCATACCATATTATCCCATGTTCAGAATATACAGTTTTATTAATTTAAGGTTTATTATGTTGGAAATATTACTATTATAAACATGCTAATAATTATTTAACTAAATGAAAACAAAAATAAAAACAAAAAATTTAGTGTTCATTTAGACAAGGATATTGTTTTTGTATGCATATTCCTGAAATGTCCTGTGGAAATCAAATGTCTCTAAAATCTAATTATATGTTAAATATAAGATATGTACTTGTATGTTAAAATATTTTATTGATATTGTTTGGACATGGCTGTCACTTACCAATGACACCCTCCCCCTTTCCATTAACAGTTATTAGCGTAACATTTCTTGAACATATCCAATGAATTTTTCAAGCACTCCTAAATTTTCAGAGATTCACTCAAAGAGGGATAGATTAATTTATATGGGAATTTTGATTTTTAAAAAATAATGGTCTTTCTTCTGCTTTCACATATTATAATAACATTATATTATATTATTGTAACAGCATAGAATAAGAATATTATGTTGGAAATATTACTATAAATATTTCTATAAAATATTTCTATAAAAATGAATCACCCATCCACTTTTGGAAAAATATGGTAACATGCCTAATTTTCCCCATCTAAATTATAAGGGGGTTGCAGTACACATCCTCTAGAGTACCTTCCAGGTCAAAATCTATAATCCTTTCAAGGATGCCATACCTTTTTTATAATATGTAGCCTTCCAATATTAACAAATTTAACTTTCAGAGAAGGATGGAGAAACAGTCAGGGTTCTATGGTAATAGAACCTAAAAAATTACTAGCCAGAAAAAATCAAGTGAGTAATTGAGAATTTAATGTTAAATAATATACAGAGAATGACTAGTAGAATTATGGACCTTTGTGTTGAAAAGAAATTTAGGGACCATGTAGCCAAAATTGCCATTCAATAAAGAAATCACTCTGCCAGCATCTTTTATGTCTGGTCTTACAGTTTAAATGTAAGTTATATGCCTTTTAAGCAGGCCAGGCAGAAAAGGAGAGTCACTGATGGACCAGGTATGAGAAGGTTTACGAAGTGAATGCTCCTAAGAAATATAGTAAGTTGACAAGCTTTCACATCAAGGTGAAAAATATGGTTCCTTTCATGAAAACAAAGGAAGAGAGAACACAAAGGAATCAAAAGAAAGGGAGCAAAAGGAGAAAAGAGAAAGTAGAAGAAAAGAAAAATGAAAAAAGCTTTTCCTACTTCTCACTTTTGCCTAATCCTGGCCTTGTTTGTCTAAATTAGACTCCCCCTTCGCACATACCTGATAGACTACCCCTCTTCCCTCAAGCTCATTTTGCATTTATAATAACTTATTCTTTTATAAACCTATCACATACATGTACACATGTACCTACACATACATGCATGCATGCATATGTACATACATACACGCATGTACGTGTGTGTATGGGCAGCTAGGTTGCACAGTGGATAGAATGCCAGGCCTGAAGTCAAGAAGGCTCATCTTCCTGAGTTCAAATATGCCGTAAGATAAATACTAGCTATATGACCTTGGACAAGTCACCTAACCCCGTTTGCCTTCATTCCTTGTCTATAAAATGAGTTGGAGAAGGAAATGACAAGCTACTCCAGTATCTATGCCAAGAAAACCCCAAATGGTGTCACAAATAGTTAGGCATGACTGAAACATATGAATAATATCTTAGTGCATATGTTTTTATACATCCTCCTTGTGAGTAGGGATAATTCAATTACTGTATATCTAATGCATGTTTCATAAATTCTTGTTGGTTGACATAATAGTAATTAGTTTTAAATTTCCTTCCCACATGGTGTAAGAAAATATCTCACATTTGCACTTCCACACATTTTAATTCCCAGTACCTAGCAAAGTACCTAGAACATAATAGGTATTTTTAATACTTGTTGATTATTTTATATAATGAGAATTATTTTTCAATTTTGAATCTACAGGGCATAAGGAAATTCATCAAAATTGTGCTTTTCCTTTTGTTTTCTCAAGTCTCATAAAAATGAAGCATGTTCCTCTCAGTATAGCCAAATTGAAATCTCCCTATTTTTCCCATTGATGCCAATTTCTTCTTTTGTGGACATGAGTAGGGATGAAAAAATATGTTACTATTCCTTCATCGAGGTCCTTCTGAAGTGGTGGTTCCAAGGAGTTATAACCTCTCGATTTACAGAGATATTGAATAATAAGTAACCATAAAAATAATATAGCACTTGCATAACTTTCAAATATTTGGTAGCACTTTCCAAATAGTATGTCATATTATTTTCCCAACAACTCTGGGAGGTAGAGCTCTTTTCCAGTGGAGTAGGTCCAAAGCTTCATGGATCAAATCACCCAGGGCATCATCTAAAAATTTCTATCCTTGTGAACCATTTGAATATATGGATCAAATGAGATAATATTTGTAAAATGCTAACACATAGTAGGCATTTGATACATGCTTTTTCCCTTCATGCCTTCCCTTTTCATTTAGTATTCTAGAGGGAATAATGGCAGGGCAGATGGCCCAAAGACAGTATAAGTCTGTGGGATTTATAAAGATAAGTGCAGGGTAAGCTACGTACCTTACATTTTTATTTTCTTCTAATAGGTTTCTTTGTTTTAAATAAATTTTTATTAATTTTTTAAAAATTTTTACATCACTATATCATCCCCTGTAATCCTCCTTGTACTCCTTCCAGAGGGCAACTCCATATGACAAATAGTATTTTTTGGAGAAGAAGAAACAAAAAAGTTAGCACAAGTGATCGATATATTGAAAAAGTCCAAAGACATGTACAATGTATAACACCGGTGGTCCTTCTATCTCAGTGAAGGGGTAGTTTGGGAATGTCCTTTCATATTTTTTATCTGTGTCCTCTTGATTTTATAATTTTGTTACATTTACCTTTGATTGTTTTGGTATGTTGTTCTTTTCATTGACATTGTTGTAATTACTGTGCTTATTGTTTTCTTAGCTCTGCTTACTTCATTTTGCTTTAGTTCATGTAAATCTTTCTATGTTTTCATGTTTTCATCGAACATATCATTTCTTACCACACAGTAATATTCCATTACATTCATTAACCACAATTTGTTTAGCAATTTCCGAAATGATGGCCATCTACTTTGTTTCCAATTCTTAGCTATCACAAAAAAGTGCTGTTATATATTCTGCAGTAATAGACTTTTTTTCTTATCAATGGCTTCCTTGGGTATAAGCTCAATAATGGAATCTCTGGTTGAAATGGGTATAAACATTTTAGTCACTTATTTGCATAATCCCAAATAGCTTTCCAAAATGGTTGTATATTTTCACAATTCCACCAACAATGTATTAGTGTGTCTACCTTTTTACAGGAACTTCAGCACCAACTGTCATTTTTGCCAGTTTGCAGGGTATTAGGTGAAATCTTAGGATTGTTTTGATTTGCATTTCTGTTATTAGTGATTTGGATAATTTTTCATGTTGTTATGAATACTTTATCATTCTTTTAAGAATTATTTAATATTTTTGACCATTTACCTATTGGGTAATGGCTATTATATACATATACATTTATGTATATATGTGTCTATATATGTACATATATGTATATGCGTATATACCTAGATATATATTTATATTTTATATCTTGGATACCAAACCCTTATCAGAGAAATTTGAAACAAAAATTTTCCCCGTTTGATCCCTTCCCTTCTTATCCTAGATGCATTAATGTTGTCTGTGTAGATGCTTTTAATTTTCAAGTTTCTTCTTCTACTATAAACACAGCATTACATTCCTTCAGTTATTTTATTTTATTGTTTTCATGTTGCCCTTTATTAGTTCCTTTTCCTCTCCTACTTTTGATACATTTCTTACTCCTCTTTTTTCCTTAGTCAAATAGATTTCCCCTTCCTCTCCTCCCCAGCCCTAAAGTTTTAATTTTTTGTGCCCCTTTGCAAATAAAGGATTTCTTTCACTCTCTTCATATCAATTTTCTTTTTCTGATTCTTATAGACCCTCATTATTCGTTTCATGACTCCTATAATTTTCTGGTCACTCTCTTTTCTCAGTATTTTTGATGCAAATAAAACTTCTAAGTATCGATTCCAGGGTCTCCTCTCTAGGCACTTTCTGCCATTTAGTTGTAGGGCTTTCCCCATGGATTCCCCTTTTCCATTGTGCCTTACTTCCAAAATAATGCCTATTATTGCAGGTGTCAGATGCTGCCCCTAGGTAGGGCCCTTCTTCTACCATGTGTTCCTAATTATGTAGTCCATCACTGATCTATGCCTTCTTTTATAGACCTTTTTTTTTAATATTTACCTGTAAATTTCCCTGTGTCCATTCTCTCCCATTCTCCCTGTGCTGGTTGCCTTCAGGAGTTCCAATTCCTCCTCTTACTCAGGAGAAGTAGACTTTTCAAGCACTAAATTCCCTAGGACTCATCCAGTGTAAAATCCTCATTTCCCTTCACTAATTCTCTTCAATCATAGGAGCATTCATCAATGGAACCTCCTTCTACCTCCAAAGTAAGAACCATTCTTTCTCTTCTTTTTCTCACCCACTTCCCTATTCGTTCTGCTCTTTCTGAGACCACAGAGATCACTTTCCCTTCATTGCTAGCCTTTGATTTGACACCAGCACATAGGCCCTCCTCTCCATCCTCCTACTACCCTCCCCCCTTCTATGTACCCTTCTATGTTGTAAGAAGAAACATTAACCTATAGGCTTGGTTTCATCAGGTTCTACCCATAATGCTCCTTATATACCTCTTCACTGTTATATCTATAAGATTTCTGCCTTCACTCCTATCTCCTTATGTCCATTTAGAAAGAAGTCTCTTACTGGTCTTTTTGCTTTCATTCTCTGGCTGTTATTATCTTTGCTGTTGCATGGATTCATTCCTTCTGCATCTCTGTTGTTTGGGGAGTGTTCATGTTTGAGAGGGAATTAATCTCTTCACTTCTGGTTTCCTTCCTAAAAATGTCTCAAACTGTTTTTTTTTTATTATTGAAGGTCCATATTTTGTCCAATATGGTTAAGCTTAGATTTTCAGACTAGATCACCTTGGGCTATATCCTGAGCTCTATGGATCCCTGCAAATTACTATTTCATTCCCTCTTCCTTTTTTCTATTGGGTAGAGAATAGTCTTGCATTATTTGAATATTCTTTCCTTCATATTTGAAGAGTTTTTCAGATGTCTTGTAGAACTATTTTTTTTCTAAATTGAACAGTTAAAGTTAACCATTATGTGTATTTTTTTTTCCTGGAGGCAATCTGCGATATCTTTCAATAGGAATTTCATTTTCTGTGATTAGAAGTTTCAGGCCATTCTCTTCTATTATTCTCTTCATTATGGTGTTAATCTCTTTGTCTTGTGTTTTTCTGGGGGATTTATAATCCTTAGTTTGTCTCTGTGCATCCTGTCTTCATATTCAGTATGTTTTGTTTGCATAGTGAACAGATTTTCTTTAAATGTTGTTTTTTGCTTCTCTTCTTCTAGGTTGTCCTGCACTTCCATGTATTTCTATTAAGTTATTGTTCTCTCTTTTATTTCTTTGGCAAGGTTGGCCTTGCAGATTCAAGTTTGTTTTTTCCATTATTTTTTCTGTGCAGAACACAAATTCTCATTTCAATTTTAAAACATTCAGGAATGGCATGTTTGATTTCATGTTCCATATTCCACAGCTTCCTCTGTCTCATCAAGTGTTGGGTCATTTTCTTTTATTTTGCAGTATTTATTCATGGATGCATGAACTTATTAGATCTGGAAGCCATATTTCTTTCTGCTGTTACTGTTTTTTGTTTTGTTTTTCCTGTTGATTTGTCTGTATATATTCAAGGTCTTTGAATTTTCTTCTTGAAATCATTGGTACTTTTAATCTTTTTTCCCCTCCATTTTCCTTACTTCCTCATACACTCCACTTTGGTTGTGATTTCCTTGGGGGTTGGATCTCAAAGCATCTCAGCTTCCTCCCACAGTGGATAATTCATGGTTCACCAGTCTAGGTCTTTGCACCAACTGACTTTTGGGTGGGCAGAACTAGTCTCAGCTAAAAACAATGCTCTTTCCCTCAGACTTAGGTGACAGCTGCACAGCTTCTATATACATGGTGTCCTGTCCTTGTGACCTGCCCCAATCCCCCTGTTCCTCAGTTCTCTAGACTCTAGAACTAGTAGTTCAGAACCTATTGTCCCTAGCAATGACAATTTAGTTTTGCAGCACTGATGCTTCCAAATTGTAGCCCCTAGCATACTTTTGTTCCTGAAGGAAAACTGACTGTCAGGGTCCAGGCAAACTTCTACAGCCTGGAGCTGGGGGTCTCCGGCACAGAAAATAAATAAGGGGGACTAGGGTATAAGGTTGGATTTTAGCATAAGCCAATGTCTTGTCTCTGGATCTCCTAAGGTTGCCTTATTATCAGCAGCATGGGAAGAGGTGGAGGAATAATTAAGAATCAGTTCCTGGTGGGTTTTTTTTTTTTTGCTTTCTTTTGGATTCCGGTTGTTTTAGACCATAAAAACAGTTGAAGTTGCTTTATCACTGGTGCACAATTTCTGTTTTGGAGAAGTTTGAGAGGTCATGAAGATAAGAACAGAAAGAAGAAAGGATGTTGATATCCAATGTTGGACTACCCTAGCATCAAAGTTAGAGTTGCTCTGAAAATTCTGGGAGCTTCAAGATAAAATGTGGGTTTTGGGAAACTGCTGTGGTTTGTTTTCTGTGAGTGACCATGTCCCAACTATAAGCATACAGACAAATCTGTTTAATTAATTCACCCTACAGAAATGCCCTGAGAAATGACACTTGTGTTCTTAAATGTAAAGCTAGAAATGTTAGGAGTTCAGAAACCTGAGTCGCAGTTTCAGCTCTTCTCCTAATTAGCCATGTACGTGGTCTTTAGCAGACTATTGAAATTGTTTGCCTCAATTTCTTTGCCTATAAAAATTTGGAGGAGAAAATGATTATTCTTGTTCCTTCTATTGACTCTTTACTAGGAATTGTTTTATGAAATACTTTCTTCTCTGAAAAAATATATCCTACATATAGCATACAATGAAAACAACAATAGCAACATACAAGAAGTTGTAAAGGCATTCTGGCCATCATATCAGATCCAAAATTTCATGAGAATGAGGATTTTCTTGAGAAAATAGCTTCTCTCCAGCTGTATTATTTCATAGGCAGTATTTCATTGAGGTATGAGGTGATTGAGTTAGAGATGACTTGCTGAATCATAAATTCCATGTTTCCTGTACAAGGGGCAAGAATAAAATAAGGGAAAAAATGGATGGATCTTGTGTTGTTGTTGTTGTTGTTTTCATTTAGTGTCCAAGGCTTAAGCAGATCTCTAGGGGCAGTAAATTCCTTCGCTCTGGGTCATTAACTCACTGAGATTATTTTCTTCAGTCTGAAATAAGCCATTTTACAGTTGCTTACATGGCAATTTCAAGCATAGTATGGATATTCCAATAGGTGGTCATTCATTAATTCAACTAGAAAGAGACAGTGACAGCTTGAGTTAGTAAGATGCATGCAGCAGAGCCTAGTGGCCTCTTTCTCTTGGAGTCTCCTTTCCTTTCCTCACTGGTTCTGGAGCACATACAATGAGAGAATACCAATATCAGCTCCCAGTCCTGAAGCATTTGCACTCTACATAGCATTTAAGGTTTCTTGTAGCTCTTATGTTTTGTTTGGCTTTGTTTTTTAAGCAGCCCGTCACTGTTTAACCAGGAGCCTGCTTGTTTGCTAGCTGATTCTGCATTCAGAATCAACACCATCACTCACCGAAACCCATTTTAACCATTTTAACCATTTTCAGGCTTCCTTCTAATAATCTGTGTTCTCCTTAATGGCTCCTTCATTCAGAGCATCATGGGAAAGCAAGCCATATGATCATAGTATCATAAATAGAGAGCTGAAAGGGATCATAGAGATTATATCTCCCAAAGCTCTCATTCGATAGGTAAGGAAAAGAAGACCTAAGAAAGTTAATAAAAAGTGCTTTCCTATTGGTCCATGGATCCACAGCATAGTGGGAAAGCAAGGCCTTTTACCTAGTTGCATGCATCTATTGTATCAACACAGCAGTAATTTAATTAGAATTACAAAAGTTGGGAGATGTTGTAGAAAATTAAATTAAATTACCTGTTTAATGTAATCAAGATGATTTTGCATTAGTATGTGAATGTCTACAATGTGCTGGGCAGTCCCTAAGTACTCATTTCTAATGTGTTCATGATAGAAATCTAATTTGAGTTAAAACTCCTTTTATGTTTTATGCTGATTCTTCGCAGTGATTGCAGTTATATTTTGTATTTATGGACCTATTTCCTTCAAACACAATGGTTATTGCAGTAGTCTTCCATATGAAGGGCCCTTCTAAAACCTTAACCAACTGTTTTATCTCTCTGGCTATGATCTCATAGAAGCCTCAGCTCATGGGAACATGGGCTTCAGCAATATGTTTCCCTCAACACAGGAAGAGGTTTATCAGACATATTAATGGGCCATGATTCACTGCTTACTTTCATATACATACACACATACATATATATATATATATATATAAATCCAATAAATATTTCACATAGGTATATATGTATATGTAGATATATCTGTATATTTAATTCAGGATAATTGGGCTCCTAGGTACTAAGTGTACCCCTATAGTGAAAAGCATTGTAGACTAGAATTCAGTGGAACAAGAGACCTGAGTTCCAGCACCAGCTCTTCTAGAAACTAACTCTATGACCTTCAAGTCACTTCAACTCACAGGGCCTTAAATTAAGGGACCTATACTTGATAAACTTTAAGATTTCTTAGAGATAAAACTGTGTTATCCTAAGATTTTTTAAAATTTTATTTTACTTAGTTAACTTTCTCTGGAAGATTTCTGAGAGTCAGTCTGTGAACTATTAAAGATATCCTTCTATCTGACTAGGCTGGGTCTATGTTGCACCTTCACCTAATAAGTATAAAACCAGAAAATACTGATGTTGATTATAAAGTGTATTTAAACTTGATTCTCTCCAGGAAATGATTAACAGCTGAGTAAGGGGGCGGCCAGGATGATTCCTGGGTCCTTTCTATTGATCTTCAAATGTGTCTTTTCTCTCTAATAAGTAGGCTTATGTGAAGATTTTCAGAGACACTACAATGCTCATGCTATTTCAATTATACTTTGAAGCACTTTGGCAAGTAAGAGATAATAAGGAATGGAAGATATTGCCTAACATACACAAGTTAATTTTCTCCTAATGACCCCATTTGTTTGACATTATCAAAACGTAAACATAAACATCCTCAAAGAGCAATGCCCAATTCACAATAAATTACACGCACAATACATTTCTATGAAAACAATACATGGCCATACCAGTGATTCAAAAATAGTGTTCCTTTTAATTGCATTCATGCTTTGTGTGCAGGCAAACCATGCAGGGTGTATGAGTCACCTTCAAAATAAGGGTCTTGACATCTACAGAAGAGATAGCAGCTCTTTAGGAGAAACAGTTTTATTTGCCTGCCCTGTGAAAGACCTAATTCTTAGGCTAGGCTACAACATGCCAGCTTTCCAGGGAAACATTATTTTTTTCCTCTGAAATCATCCAATGGGCTTTACCCTGGGCCCAAAGGTAATTCCTTTCAATGCTATCTAAAGCTTCCTGATCTTTGAGCCCCAGCTCAAGATACTGAGCACCCTTGACCTTCTAGTACCCAGACCCTGGGTTCAGAGACCTCCTGCATCTATTCCCTAATCACCTTTAGCCTCTTTTGCTCCAAAAACAAAAACAAACAAATTACACAAGAATGCTGATTGGCTAAGGAAGCTGCCATGTCTAGGACTGTCTATTAATTGTCAAGGGAGTTGGGGTGCGTAGGCAATTCCAGAGATTGAGGTGAGTATGGAGGTTTACCTTAACTACCTGAAAAAGAACCATCTAGGAGAGGAGGTGAACACTTGCCCAGTTTCCCTCTCTCTTCTCCTCCCTTTCCTAGAGAAGGACTTTGAATCCCAAGTTGCTACATTTGCTTTCTGAACTTGGGTAAGAGCATTTTTCCCTAGTTGGAATGTACTGGTAGTGGAGTGAGCTGTAGATTTTTTTTGGGGGGGGAGGAATTATTTTTGTACCAACTGCTCTTATTGTACCATCTTAGTATTTACCCTCTTCTAGAAGCTAATTAAGACTGGCTAAACTAAAATTACTCTCACCTGATAATCTTGGGGGAAGAACACTGGTGATGACTAGAGCTAAAGTCATTGAAGAATCACCCCATCAGTGGAAGAAGGAATTGGGATGACGGTCCCTCAGAGTTTGCATGGAGTACAATTGGCCTGGACCCAACCCAACATTCAAGCCTTAGAGTGTTTCAAGACTCAGTTTAAGATCAGAGATTGAGATAACAGACCTCTTGCTATCCAAACTGCATCTATGAGCAGATGACACATCAGCCTCAGTCTTCCTTCTTTTTTTTTAATTTTAATTTTTTTTTTATTTTAGAGAAATACTAAAACTTAAATACAAAATAAGAAAAGAAAAAGAAACATTATAAACTTAAATATAAAATAAGAAAAAAAAACAAAAAAAAGTCATGTGCATAGTAAAACATCGGAGAGGATTCAAAATACATAGCAATAACTTATCATTTCAAGAAAGCCTATATATTAAATACTGTGCATTATGTTGAAAGTTGTCCATCTTTTCTTTGCTTCCTTATAGGTTTTCTTTTGTTCTCTGCTGTACATTTTTTACTTTGTTCTTTTTCCTCCCTCCTTCCCCCCAGTCCACTACCCCAAGGCTATAATTGAGCATTGGATATATTTATATATAGGTATTGATATATACGAACACTTACACATATATACACATATACATACATGTATATATGAACATTTACTTTCCCTAAAAGATTGTAATCCTAATCTTTGTATTTATGTTTGTGTATATCTTTTCTTCCTATCTCTCCTAATTCCTCTACTTTACTTCTGCCTGCTACCTTACCCTCCTATTACATGATCTACCCCTACTCTAGCAATCCCTCCCTTATCCTCCCATTCTCCTAAATCTAACCTCCTTCTATTATCTCCCTTTTAACAGATTCCCACACCCTACCCTCTAAGGATCCCTCCTTTATCTTCTCCCCCCTCCCTATACCCTTAGAGTTGTATTTCTTTCTAAATTTAGAAGATTTTTATACTCTGTTAAATGTATATGTATTTTCCCCTTTTAAACCCATTCCCAATGAGAGTCGGTTTCCAGAAGTAACAGCTCCCCTCCCCCATCTAATTCCTCTGTATTGGTTCTTTCTCTTACACCTCATATGTAATGATAATTACTCTTTTAGCTGTACTTGAATGGTTTTATTTTTTGAAGTCATATCATATTCAGGTCTACCTCAATCTTCCTTATAAGGTACCTAATTACTAGTAACAATCTTAGATATAGGTTTCACATTTTTCGTACATAAAAGGTAAACATTCTATCTTTATTTAGTCCCTTGTAATTGGTCATTGTATGCATCTTATATTTCTCTTGGCTCTTATCTGATACATTTTCTATTGAGTTCAGGGTTTGCTTTTTTGTTGTTGTTTGTTTTGTTTTTTTGTTTGTTTTAAACAAAGACCTGAAAGTCTGACAAATGATAAAATGTCCATTTAAAAAAAATAGAGGTATGCTTAACTTTGCTGGATATGATAACTTTTGGCTGAAAGCCCAGTTCTTTTGCTCTTCCATATACAGTGTTCTAAGACCTACGATCTTTTCGTCACCACTGCTAGTCTTGTGTGATTCTAATTGTGGCACCACCATATGTTAATTGTTTTGTTGTTGTTGCTGTTGTTGTTGTTTGTAATGTTTTGTATTTGATCTGGAGATTTCAGAATTTGACTATAATATTCCTGTGAGTTTTCCTTGTGAGATCTCTTTCAGGTGGTGATTGGTGGATTTTTTTCTATTTCTACTTTCCCCTCTTGTTCTAATGCTTCAGGACAATTTTCTTTCATTATTTCTTGTATTATTGTATCAAGATTCTTTTTTTGATCAGAACTTTCAGGTAGTTCAATTATTCTTAGGTTTTCTCTTTTTGATCTGTTCTCTAGATCCATTGTTTTTCTTATGAGATGTTTCACATTCTCTTCTATTTTTTCATTCTTTACATTTTTTTTCCATTTCTTCATCTCTCATAACTTTGCTGGCTTTCCCTTGCCCAATTCTGACTTTCAAGGAGTCATTTTCTTCCTTAAGATTCTGCATCTCCTTTTCTAATTGGTTGATTCTTTTCATAATCTTCTTGTTTTTCTTGTATTATTCTTATTTTTCTTTTTAGTTTTTCCTCAATCTCTCTCCTTTGATCTTTAAAGTCTTTTTTTAAGTTCCTCAAGGAATTATTCTGGTGCAAGTGACCATTTGACATTACTCTTTGGGTTAGAAGAGGGTTTCTTTGCTTCATTATCCTCCTCTGAAGACACACCCCAATCTTCTCCATTCCCAAAGCAGCTCTCTGTGGTTAGATTCTTTCTCTTTTGCCTGTGCATTTTTTTTTTCTGGTAATGGTTTAGTTTTTATAATCACCTCTAGTCCTGAGGTATGGGGGATGGTCCCTCCAGCCTGTAATCCTCTTCAGTTCTCCCTTCTGACCTTGAACTCAAACCAAGACCTTTAAGTATGCTGTTAAGTGCCCACAGCAGAGGCGTCCTCACCCCCACTGCTTCTACCCTCACTGGGTGCATGCTGGCTCCTTCTCTCCCCCACTGCATCTCCACAGCACAGCTGGGTCTGGCGTTCCTTGTCAGAAGAGGTCCCCTAGAGCTTCCCTAGGCCAGATGCCCAACTTCCTTCATTGTTCCAGGGGTAAAAGCTCCTGAGGCTGGAGCCGAAGCAGCCTCCCTAAAAAGCCAACCCCAGGGTTTGCAGATTGTTGTTTAAGCAGCTTGCCACATGTTGTTAAAGTTGACCCTAGCCTGGAGGGGTGTTTACTTCACAGGACATCTCCTCCTGGGATTTTTCTTCCTAGGTTCTCCAATTATCCTAAGAGAACTCCTTTTCTCCCCTTACTTTTACTTGTTTTCAGAGATTTAAGTTTGCCCAGAGGTGCTACTTTATCTCTTTTTTGGAGGAAAATCTTGAGAGCTTGAAATTTTCTGACCTACTCCACCATCTTCCCAGAATCCTCTCTGGTCTTCCCTCTTCTTTGGTGCAAGACAGAGCCCTGGAGAGGAAGCATAACATAATTAATAGAATACCAGTCTTAGCATCAAGAAGGCCGTGGTTGAAGTCACATCCACATTGGATGTGTGACACTAGGCAATTCTCAATTTTAAATTGTAGAATTGGGTTTGCATTGATAGAAGGAATTTCCTTAATAGCAACTCCCTGTATTGATGACTGACACTCTGTGGGTGAAGCTTTGAATTGGTACTGTCATTATGGAAAGCAATTTGAAATTATGTGGACAGTGACTAAAATGTCCTTACTCTCTGACCTAGAGATTATTTGTTTGTTTGTTTGTTTTTTGTTTGTTTTTTTCTTTTTAGGCAATTGGGGTTAAGTGACTTCCCCAGGGTCACAGAGCTAGTAAGTGTCAAGTGTTTGGTCTGAGCCAGATTTAAACTCAGGTCCTCCTGATTTCAGAGCCCGTGCTCTTTCTACTGTGCTACCTAGCTGCCCCTCTAACCTAGAGATTGACTGGTAAGCACATGCCTTGTGCGGTCATTAACAATAAGAAAAGTCTCATATAGAGAAAAAAAATAGTTATAGGAACACTTTTAATTGTAGCCAAAAACTGAAAAAAAATACCTACTCATTTATCAGAGAATGGTTAAATAAGTCATGGTGCATGAATATAGTGAAGTATTACTGTGAGGTAAGAAAATGATAAATATGATGAATGCAAGAAGACATGGAAAGACATACATGAACTGAGGCAGAATGATTTAAACAGAATGAAGAAAGTAATACTCACAATGTAAAATGAACAATAGTAAGACAATGAAAGTTATTGTAAGATTATAGTAAACAAGCAATCCTCCTGCACCACACAAACTGAAACACACACACACACATGTGTGCATGTGCACACACATCATACAATGTGTGTACGTGTGTGTGTGTGTGTGTGTGTGTGTGTGTGTGTGTACTCTAGTTATGATTGCTTCACTTTGCTTCAATTCACATATGTATTTCTGCGCGAGTCTATATTATTCACGTTGGTTTTTTATCACAAGGCAGAATATTTTATGGCATTAATTTCTCTTTTGACCATTCTCTAAGTGATAAGCATCACTTCTGGATACTCACACCTCATTACTATTCTCTGTTCCTGGGATTTCTCTGATTTGAGAACAAGTGTCCAGGCCAGCTGTCTCTTCCTTTACGACCTGGCTTTACTCCTTTGGACTTCTCCATCATGACCATGTTCCATGCCTCCTTCACCACTTCTCCAACCTCACTCCCCTAATGAGATGTGAGTACCCAGGCTTATGTGATCTTGCAGGATGATGAGGCTCCTAAGCATATGATTGAAAAATACAAAGAAGTATAGATGAGTAGGAATTGAAGTGTTATAAAGTTAAACCATGAAATCTCAAATCTAAGGAATATTAGATTCATACTGTGTATGTGTGTGTGTGTGTGTGTGTATGCATACATTTTATACAAACTACATGAAAATAAGTTTTATGAGGCAGGAATTGATAAAAAGTAACAATTCCCTCATAAGCACCTTTTTGGAAGAAAAAAAGCCATTAGAAAGACATCATAATTGTCCTTCAATTATTTATTTTGTTATTTTTACTCCAGATACCTTAGATTACTTTTTCCCTTTCCTTTATGTCCCCCCCCTTTATGTTCTTTAAATGGACTTGTTTGGATTTTATAATACAGATTTTGAGATACTTTTAAAGGGAAAAAATATTTCAATGGTTAAGGAATATTTTACTGAATCAGATTTACCCTGTTCACTTAATTCTGGAAAATACATGATATAAAATATTTCCTTCCTTCTAGTTCTATATGTTAATTAACCTTTTTTTCCTGGTCTGTGATGTTGCTTTCAAGTGAGTTTACAATAAGAATATGATTGATAAGGAACATGTGTGTGGAGGTAAGATAGAAAAGGCTCAGGTCCTTTCCATCTTGGTGAAAATGTCTCTTCCATAGGGATTTCATATATACATATTCTCTATTTAGCCTGGACTATAAGCTTCCTTAGGGCAGGGACTATTTCTTATTTTACTTCATATCAAGAATAGTAGAATACTTGGTACTTAGTGGACACTGATTGACCTCACAAATGTGTTCATAAAAAGGAAGGCAAGGACAGTTGTCAAAAGATCTGGCCAGATTATTGTGTTTTCAAATTTAGAATAGGTTTTCTTGAGTCAACCTGAGTTCCCAATATCACAAACCTATTCTTACACCTTATAACACCACCCTATGGGAAAGATTTAGAAGTTAGACTTCCATAGCAGAACACAGGAATTCTGAGGAAGACTTCCAAGATCTTGTGGATAGTCCCTCAACCAATCAGAAAGTGTTCTGAACACTCTGAAAAATCACTACTTCCTTAAGTAGCCCAGAAGCTAACCCGGTTGCAACAGGTTGGGGTCAAAAACTGGGCAAAGACTTTTCTCCACTCTGCTTGCCCAATAAGCTAATTGAATATTAACTGACACGCCCCAAGAGCAGAGATAGCTGCCATTTTTGAACATGGGACACATGAACTGGGAGGCATTAACATGACAAGGAGTAACATGGGATGGATGATTCAGGAAGAGTGTTACTCAAATGAGCTGCTCCAATCCCAGCTCAAATGGGAGGAGTATGGATTTTACTAACCATTTAAAAGTTGACGCTACTTCTATACCAGTGCACATGTGCCATATTAGTGTGTGGTGTGCCTGCTTCTCAAGAGAAGCATAATAAAGGCTTTCTTTCGCACACTTCTGTAGTAGATTTTTGTTTCAGATTTTTCTAACAACACCCATCCCCATACAATCCATGATCCAGTGATATTGGGACTCTTGCTAAAGACAATCTATCTTTAGACTCCAGACATTTTTGCTAGCTGTCCCCCATGCTTGGAATGCTCTCTCTTCTCATTTCTGCTTTATTGCTTCCCTGGCGTCTTTAAAGTTCCAGCTAAAATCTCACTGGGGCAGCTATGTGGACAGTGGATAGATAGAGTACTGGGCCAGGAGTCAAGAAGATCTGAGTTCAAATTTGAACTTAGAGACTTACTAACCATGTGACCCTGGACAAGTCACTTAACACTGCTTCAGTTTTCTCATCTGTAAAATGAGATGGAGAAGGAAATGGCAAACCACTCCAGTATCTTTGCCAACAAAGCCCCAAATGAGGTCACAAAGAGTTGGACATGATTGAAACAACTGGACAATGAATGAAAAACCAAATTTCACTTTCTACAGGAAACCTTTCCCAATTATTCTTAATTCTAGTACCTTTCCTCTGTTGATTATCCTGGATATATACTGTCTATAGCTTATTTTTATATAGTTGTGTATTCTTTCTTCCATTAGACTTGTTCCTTGAGAGCAGGGACTATCTTTTACTTTTCTTTATATCCTCAACACTTAACAGTGTTAATTAACCCAGCGTAAGTTAATTAGCCTATAGTAAGTGCTTAGCAAAAATGTATTGACTGACTTAATATACATTCCCAATGGGTTCTTCTAGGAATGCTTATTTAAAAAAAACTTTTTTGTTTTTTGGGAGAATCACAGCAGGGGAAGGATCAGTTTTGATTTAGGAAATTTGACAGAGGAAGTTAATATAAATGAAAAATGAAGGAGTCAAAGTCACAATCAAATACAGCAGATTCTTCAAGTTTAGACTTGATAGTTCAAAATTCACATATTCTGTTCCCTTACACAGTGAATTGGGTTTGCCTCATTGGTATTTTTTGGGGAACGTCTTACTTTTTTGCAGCCACGTTAGCACCTCAAAGATCTAGTTGATGCAGATACTGTGTAAGTTGTTCAGTTGTTTTTCAGGTGTTTCCAACTCTTCATGAACCCATTTGGGGTTTTCTTGGCAAAGATGTTGGGGTAATTTTGACGGTTTCTTCTCTAGTTCATTTTATAAATGGGGAAGCTGAGGCAAACAGAGTGAAGTTACTTGCCCAGGGTCACACAGTTAGTAAGTATCTGAGGCTAGATTGACTCAGCAAGAATTAACTCAGCAAGAGGGCTAACTCCAGGCTCAGCACTCTATTCACCATCTAACTGCCCCGACACAATTTGAAACCACTTTAATGCAGAGGAGATGACCAAATATGGTTTATAATTCATCTGGAAGTCCTGGTAGTGGATGTTAACTGTCTCAGTGGAAGACTCCTCTTGTCTGGTCCTGACTAATGAATCAAGAGCAGGTAACTGAGGGACAGTTTACCCAAATGAATGGTGAATGTTTCAGGTACTGAGGCAAGAGAAAGGATGTGGTAGAGTGTAGTATATCTCAGCTTCCTTTTATTTATATACCTAATATAATCAAAGATGTCATAGTGTTAACTGATTGAAGTTATTCTCAGGATTGAGAAGTGGAAGGTACACTAACAGTCATTCAATCACATTTTCTCATTTTAAATCTTAGGAAACTGAGGCCCAGAGAGGAGATCTAACTTATTCAAGCTGACACAGAGTATAAATGGCAGAGCCTGGATTCACACTCAGGGTTTTTCCATTTGTGCCAGTACAATATTCTTTGATTAGGGCAGAGATCAACAAAGGTTAGAAGTGGATTGCTGTGATGCATGTACGTAATGTTCCCTGCTGGGATCTTTATTAACATAGTGAGGTGATGTCTGTATTTAGCACCATTCTCATCATTTTGTTATTGTTGATTCAGGACAATAACTAAGCACTTTTTAAGATTGTCATAGGACCACTCTGATTCATTGATTAAAAAAAGATGACATAATGTCTGAGTTGTATAAGCTCTATAGGAAACTCTTCTTGCAAAAGGTGGGACTTTAGCCAGGACTTGAGAAGCCAGGGAAGCAATGAGATGAGGAGGGAGAGCATTTCAGGCACGGGATTCAGCCAGTGAAAACATTCAGAGGTGAGGAATGGAGTATCAATTACCTATTACAAAGGACAAATTACTAACTCCGTAGTCTGGCATTTAAGTTACCACAATATGCCTTCTCCTTTCTTTCAGCATTATTTCATACTACTTCTTTTTACAGTTTCTATATTCCTGCCAAATTGAACTACTAGCTGCTCCCAGAATTTGATGAACCCTCCCTAACTTCCATGAATTCCTATGAATCATCCTCAAAGCCTGGAATTCACTCTTTCTTCATCTCTGCTTATCAGTACCATTGTATTCTTTCTAAGTTAAACTCCTATCCCATCTCCTCTGTGGAAACTTCTCTGAAACTCAGCCTCTTTTTCCCCTATTCACCCACTTTGCTATTTTAATTTTCCTTATACCATGTCATATTTGTACCTCTTTATAAAAGAATGTAAATTCCTTGAGATTGGGATTTTTTTGCCATTTTTCCAAAACTCACCTTCATGATTTCAAGTCATTTTTGTTCCACATTTATTAAGCACATACTATGTATCAGGCAGTGTGTTAAATGCTGAGAATGTGAATTCAAGTGAAAAGACATTGCCTGTCCTCAAGGAGCTTACATTGTAATGGGGGAAGAAAAAATACAAAGGAAGCTGGAAAAGGGTGGACAGGAAGATGAAGGTGCCAGTCATGCAGGAGAATCAGGAATGCAGACTGGAGAGGAAAAGTCAGGTGGATGGCTTAGGCATCCTTCTTAAAAGAGAGGTTCTTGGGAGGGACCAATCAGAGCATGGGGGCAAAGGGGCAGAGAGTACATTCAATACATGTGAATTCCAAGCTTGGAGTGAACTTCCAGGATGGAGAAGATTCTGGGGCATTGTAGATAGTCTGGGTGGAGAGTCAGAATTGCAGTCTTGGGCATAGTAGTTGCTTAATAAATGTTGAATTAAATTGCTCTATTGAACTAGGAAGTGTTATCACACATTGAGATAACTGGAATCAGCTGCCAGACTTTTTCCTGTCTAATGAGAACATTTAAGGTTTAGTAGAATAGACTGACCTACAAACTGAAATTCTTAGGGGGCCAGGAGATTACTCTACCCATGTTTCCTCCAAATATCCCTCCCCTTCTTGAAGCTGTCTGAAATTCCTTTAAAATATAGGCTTGCATTTTCTAATCAGAGAATAGGCCTAAGTGAAAATGCCCCTTGGAAGACAGCATTTTTTCTTATCAAAATGACCTAAACTTGTTCACACTCAGATGTAAATGACTTATATAATAAGATCTTATTTGACACCCTGTGTTGCTTCGAAAAGAGCAATGAGAGGACATGAAAATGGTAAATACTTTAATTTTAATTCTTTGTATCAAAATAGATACCATTCTCCCAGGGAAATTTTCATTTTATATACTTCTAAAATTGTAAAATGAAAGGTTTTATTCCCATTATAAAGAATTTCAGAAAAACAGATGATGTGGAGAGGACAATTTCCAGGATCCTAAAAATACCACCCCTTAGGCAAGTCTATTTTCCTAAATGTAAATGTGGGGGAGGGAGGAAGGACAGGAGGCAGCATGACCACTGATTCAAGCAATGTCAATTTGTGTCAAATTACTTTTAGGTCATCATTCACAATATTTTTTTAAAGAAGAAAAAGGCTAGTTAAAAGCCATAACACATTCACCACACTGATTTGTTTCTAAATATTACTGAGTTGGCCTTGACTATTACAAGATCATATGATTTACTCTCATAATAAATCATGTTGGGCAGATATTGTAAAAATATTTCCTAAAGTGACTTTTAAAAACTCCTCAATTTATTTGATGAAAATTATCAATGTTACCTTGAACTTCTTAGAGGCAAAGAAAAGTCTGGGAATTTCATTGTTCCTTGCTTATGCACGTTGTTGATAGCTGGTGCCAATGTCTGCCAGTAATCTCACATTCTTCTTTGTGTTGCAATTATTGAGTCTCAAAATTATTTTGTATCAGAAAGTATCTTGCTAGCACTTTATCTAGGAGTCTATAGTTAAATGCCAAGGTCAGGTATTAGTCATATCTTTTAGTTACTGCACAATATGCTATTAATGAAGGGGCTGAGGTTGCTAGAAGGAGGAAGATATTAAGCTGTTATGTCTGATTTTCACATTTTTTTATTCATTATGAAAACCTTTGTTTTTTATCTCTTTCAAGTTCTTTTACTGATTTGACCTTTCTTATAGTTGCTAAAAATAACATTTATCACACATAATAATGGAGAACTGAGCATGTACCTACAAATATTTCTAAAGAGTTGGTTTACACATGATAGAATTCTGTATGTCAACAAAATTTCAAATATACGCGAAATAAATTAAAATTCCCACTATACATATGTGTTGCACTGGTCATTAAAAAAAAGTCTTATCTAGTGACAGGCTTTTTAGTAGTGGTGGTGATAACAGCAATGAATCATCACAAATTATTAAAATAGTAAAATATAAAGTATTTTAGGAAATTAAAATAAAGTTATGTATTGGTTGGGTCCTGGTTTTAATGTATTAGAGATAGTATAGTAAGAACTACCTTTGGGACAGTTTACTCTTTTCAAAGAGTAGTGGGTTAAGGAATTAACATAACTACACTAAAGTAACACAGCCAGCAGTTTATTAAGTGTAAGGGCAAAGAAGATGCTTTCCTGCAATCAGCTATAGGCATTTTAGATCCAGGATTACCTTGTCAGAGATTTCTTAACATCTCTTCTACCTCTAAAATTCAGTCATTTAAATGGGCTTTGGTCATAGGACTTGTTGGCTCCTCTTTGCTCCTCTGGGTTCAAATCCTGCCTCCGACACTTAATGCATATGTGACTCTCAGCAAATCACTTAACCCTATTAGCCTCAGTTTCTTCATCTATTAAATGAACTATGTATTACTAAGGCTAGGGCTGAAAAATGAAAGGGATGAGGCAGGGTTGTCCCAGGGATCTGTGAGTAATGAATATTGTTGTCATGATTCCTCTTTGAAGTAGTCTTCCATCAGCCCTAGGTCACTACTCCTAATGGACCTTCCATGATGCTACTCCTCTCATAGAGCCCACCTTCCCCACCACTCTACCCACATCTAATACTCCCTCATTCCAGTAGAGGTTGGACATTGAAGGGCCATTGGCTGTGCTACAGGGACTTAAGCCAGACTCTCTGAGAAACAGGTCATTCTCTCTCCTAATATGGCTAAACTGAAAGATTGAGTCCACCCTTTGCTTCAGCAAAATTTGCTCTAAAGCTAATATTCTTAATTATTACCCTTTAGCTATACACCAGGTTTCTTAGATCTTTCTCCCAGGCTACCAAATTCTAGCATGGGAGAATCTAGGAGGCAGAAGGAAGCTATTGACACAATCCAATTTGACAATGAAATAATACCCATTGCTTACTATTTGACTTTCACCTACCAATACTCAAATTACTTCATGGTGTAGTATTATAAAAAGAGCATTGGAGTCAGAAAATGTGGGTTTGAATTCCAACTCTGCTACATATTAAGCTGTGTGGCTTTGGAGAAGCCACTTAATATCTCTGCTCTCAGTTACTCATATGAAAAATGAGAGAGTTAGGCTGGATATCCTCTAAGTTCAAATCAAGTCACTAACTTGACTTTTATTAAACATCTACTGTGTGGTAGGCAATAGGCTAAACACTGGAGGTACTATGCTAAGCAATGATCTCTTCAAGCTCCAAACTGTTAATTTTATGATCCACTAACAATGTATATGATCAAATAGACAGAAAGCTAAAGGAGAATTCTGATTTTTAAAATCTACTACTTTGGTCTCAATTTGAATTAAAACTCAAGGTAGGGAAGAAGGAAAGACACTTAGAGAAAAGAGATTTTCTTCTTAGTACAGAGGGACTAATTACAAATCCCATTTTCAGGACAAAAGAAGGGATTTTGTTTTTGTTCCAGGGGGGAAAAACACTTTAAAAGGAGAGATTTGCTTTGGCTTACTTACAAACTAATCAGACTGTTACAATAAGAAAGCTTTCTTCTCTCTCTCTCTCTCTCTCTCTCTCTCTCTCTCTCTCTCTCTCTCTCTGTCTCTCTCTCTTTCTCTTTTTCTCTCTCTCTTTCTCTCTCTGCCTTTTTGTATCTAAAAAATGACAAGAGAGATTATTTGAGAGGGTAATTTGAATGAAATCCTAAGAGAAGCAGACATATTGGATTTGAGCTCTGAATATCTATCACAAGCAAAACTGACTTGGGTCTTTTATTCATAGTCAAAATCCCCATGGTTGGTGTATAACCTGTACTGTCACCCATGTTTAATTTAGGGAAGGTCAAAACATTCAATGCACATTAAGGATCAGGCAAATATGCCCATTGTGAGTCAAGGTACCTAATGCTGATACGATCAGTGAAGAAAAGCAATATGAGGATAACACATACAGAGTTAGATCCAAAAGCCAAAAAATCCAGAGTCTTGAAGCCCACTTCTGATACTTCCTAGTTAAATGATCATGGAAAAAAAAACATTTAATATTTCTGAACTTTAAATCCTGAATTCTAAAATGGGTATAATAATTCCCATAGTGCCTACCATGCTGAGTTGTTGTAAGGATCAATTAGGATAAAATATATAAAGCATTTTTATACACTATGTAAATATCAGTTACTATTATTCATGTTTAGATATAAATAAGAATGTTAGGCTAAGGAATCACAAATCAGGACAGTCTTTCGAATGTATCTGAAAATCAGTTGCATGGAGGTGAATGTCCTTGGTTGATCTGTTCTTTGGCAATCTGGTTTTCTAATTGCAAATCACTAGGCTGCAAAAACCTGCTCTGCTTATTTTCTGTGGTGCTTTTATTTTTGTGGTGACTGCCCTTCATCTAATACCCTTCCAGCTTCACTGTTCTTCCAACTCTTTTCATCAATTATAAATCCAAATTACTGACTCAAGGGCTATTTGTTTGGTGACACTGTGTACTGCAGCATATTCCAATATGACAAGTCCAATTTGGGGTGACTATATTTTTCTATTATATATTTATTTTGGTGCAAGAGTATTGAAGCTCATTTCTTGGTAACTCTTTTCTCTCCTCTTTATATCACTTTTATATCACAAAATGTCTGTGAGAGTAGGCCAGAGGAATATGCAAGACATTCTCCAGAAATCATTCCTTCCTAATCATACTTTGAAAAGATGCGTACATAAAGCCACTCTCTTTTTTTTTTTTGCTTCTTAGCCTGAAATATACTTAATTGCTTTATCAAATATTAATAAAAAGCACTTCTTTTCCCATCCACTTATCAATGCCCTCATTAAAAAGAACTAAAGAGAAGGCTGGGTATCTGCAAGCCTTTGGAGCTTTAAAAACAAAACAAAAAAGCTAAAAAAGAAAATTTTCAAAACTGAAAGAGACTTTAGAGATTACTGGGTCATGGAATCTCCATGTTGGATGGGACGTGAGCTGGCATCCAAATTAATTCAAGGTTGACCAATAATCCTTTCTAAAATATTCCCCTCCAAATGGCTTCATTTGGCTTTGCCTCAAAGGTCTCTGAGAGGAAACATACAGTCTCAGGAGCCATGTCATTTTCTTAATAGATTGTTTTAGTCATTAGAAAGTTTGTCTTTATATGGTATATAAATACTGTTTATCTCTGAAACTTCCAGGTACTCTTCAGAGTTCTGATCCCTCTGCTCTGTGACAGACTTTCAAATACTTAAACACAGGGAAGGAATAGAAAAAAAGAGGTAAAGAGAATTGGGGACACATCTTCTCTTTTCTAGGATGAACTTTATCTGTACCTTCAACCAATCTGTTTATTCTGTAGAATATTATTCAACAATACTGTTGAAGTTCAACCATTTCATTTTATAGATGAGGCATATGATGATCAGAATAACAATGAGACCCACCCAATATCATCCCCAAAAAAGAGATTTTAAAAATAACTCTTACTAAGGGCAGCTAATAATGGGAATTATAAATGGGAATAAAGGGCTTGCTGGAGAAAGAGCACTGGATGTGGAGTTCAAAGTTTTAGTCTTGAGCCTATCACTTATTAATCATGTGACCTTGGACAACTCACTAAATCTCTGGGCCTCCGTCTCCTCATCTGCAAAATAAGGATTTTAGACAATATGGGTCAAGCATTTAATCTATCTCTGTGATTCCGTCAGATTTCTCTGGTCTTATTTGTTGTCCAGTCTGGTGGCACTGCCATTTATAAACAATAGCATGATTAAGGCTACACCAAGCGTCATTCCCACTTCCTGAGTGGAGCAGGAACCTAAACTGGTTAGATGGATTCATTACCATGAGAGTTAAGTGCAGTTAAAGAGCCTCTCAGTCTATGTGAGGCAGTGAGAAAAAAAAAAAAAGAACAAAACAAAATAAAGTAGTGCCATTTTTGTCCAAAAGACATCATTCAATCATGGTGCAGTTACTTACTAGCTGTGAAACCCTGGGTAAAATATTTATTCCCTTTGTGCCATTGTCTCCTCTTTTTTAAAGCAGAAATAATAACTCTTACTTCAAAGGACTCTTGTGAAGAAAACAGTTTGTGAACTCTAAAGAATGATGTAATTGCCAGTTATTATGGTATGGTGGACTTAGAGTAACAAACTTTGGATTCAAATCATTCCTCAAATAGTTAATAGTTTTAAGACCATTGCCAAATTACTTTATTCTTTCTTTCCAGAACTGGAAAATTGTCAACAAGATTCATTTGATGATTAGAAACTTTTTCCATGTCAGTATTTCCAATTATCCTTATTATAATTTGAAAAGTTATTCAATGTGACTTGCTAGAGTTTTATCATTTTGTTTTATGTTTGTGCAGTCAGTTGTTAGAATGGACTGAGTCATCGATGATATCTAACATATGCTGTGAGTTTTTTTTCTGGTAAACCAGAACACTATAATTTGGGTGGTTTTTCAGTGACCATGGGTACATCTGTTTCCATCTTTGATGTGATGAAACTGGTAGTATTCCATGGCCACATGAACTTTTATTCTGGGCTGTGTGAGAATATCCCTTATTTCTCATCTGAATCAGTAATTATACTTTGATAATTATGTAACCTATTACCTCAAACCAAAGATCTAGGTTTACAATAGACTGGGTTCAGTATGGGGGCACAAATCATTCTATTTGAGTCATGCCCTGACTCAGAACTGTCTTCATTCTCACTTCTTAGGAATAGTAGGCTCCCATCTAAGTCTCCACAACAAATAGAAAAAGGTAATCAGTTACCACGCAGGCACTCAAGCTATTTTTAAAAAATGATCAAAAAAACTAAAAAGTAGATTTCGTAGAGGTGCTAATTTACCTGAGAAGAAAGACAAACTGTTCTACTCACAGCAAGAATCCCAAGATTAGGGGCAGCTAGGTGGTGCAGTGGATAGAGCACTGGCCCTGGATTCAGGAGGACTTGAGTTCAAATCCAGCCTCAAACACATAACACTTACTAACTTTGTGACCCTGGGCAAGTCACTTAACCCCATTGCTAGACAAAAAAAAAAAAAAAAGAATCCCAAGATTATATACAATATGTTATATTGTATTATATTACATAAATTATATATAATATATAATACTATATAATACAGCTTGCAGTCGGGCATTTAGCTTTTTTGGGGGGGCTAAGCAATGAGGTTAAGTGACTTGACTTTCCTTCTCTGGAGAGCTTCTGTCTCCCCAAGAATCTATATAGTGCTGCAAACTTATAATACTACCATGGAGTTGAAGACTCTGTCAAGGGAAAATACTTAATGTGACGAGAGAGTCCACCCCCTTTCCTGAACATATAACTCTCATTATCAATAAAAGACACACTCTGAGTTTGATTTTTCACTTTGTGGCTCTGACATAAAGGCTCTACCTCTTGGCATCAACTCCTACTTTGTCTAGGGATTCCTCTGACTACTCAATTTTCAAGTCATGGATTCTATCCTTCTAATTCTCAATGATGTACGCATGATATTAAACTTTTCTTCTGATACTGTCTCTAGTTCTCCTCGTTAAGACTCATATATTCCATCATGGTCATTGACATCTGGGCCCACTGATTTTATTACTGACTCCTTTCTTGGATTTTGTGTACTATGAATTTATTTATCAGCATCTCTATTGTTTTTATTTAACTTTATTACTTTTCCCAATTAACAAGCATTTATATTCTTTCTTCCCCAGTTCCTTTCCCTTAACTCAATAATAATAAAAAAGAAAAACAAATATTCATAGTTAAGCAAAACAAACACTAATGTTGCGAATATCCCCCAAACTGTCTCATTCTGCATTATAAATGCATGATCCATCTAGTAGGAGATGAGTAGAATGCCTCGTTTTTGGTTCTGGCAAAATTTCACTCGGCATATGTTTCCCTAAAGACTATGGTACCTTGGAAGAGCCATATGACTTCTCTCAAGGAAACTGTGTAGTCTTATCTCGAGGAAACTGAGACCAGATATGTCTGCTTATGTATAGTTTATCAAACCTAATGGTGTGAATAATGGTTGAGAATAGCAATAATGTGGAAAGAAGAATTTCAATAGTGGATTTGCACCTATTGGGAAATGGCTAAACACAAAGTCTATATGGCTATATAGACTTAACTCCAAGAAACGGAGACCACGTATGTCTTCCTATCTGTAATTATCCAGCCTGATGGATAATTCCATATTTATGCCTATATCTCTGTTCTATAGAACAGAGGTCAGCAAACTGTGGACCTCATCTGTCTTTTACACACAAAACCCGTTCTTAGTTTGCAGGCCGTATAAACAGGCACCAGGCTGAAGAGCAATGAAGTAGGTAGATGAGTAAGGGTGTTGTTGTAGTTGTGGTTCTTGTTGTAGCAGTTAGGTGGCATAGTGGATAGAGAGCTGTGTCTGGGATCAGGAAAACTCATCTTCCTGAGTTCAAATCTGGCCTCAAATATTTATTATCTATGTAACCCTGGGCAAATCACTTAACCCTGTTTGCCTCAGTTTCCTCATTTGTAAAATGAGCTGGAGAAGGAAATGACAGACCTCTCCAGTACCTTTGCCAAGAAAACCACAAAAGGGGTCACAAAGAGCCAGACACAACTGAAATGACTGAACAACAACTGCTTCAGAGGAAACAGTGAAGAACTCTATGAAACGATTCAGCATACAGTAAGCAGATTTAGGAGAATAATTTATACAATAACAGCAAAATTATAAAAAAAAAATTCTGAAGTTTTTCCAAACTGAACAATGCAACGATAAACCAGAATCCTGGAACAACCAAGATGAGGCATGCTACTCATCTCATAGTAGGTAGATAATGGATTTATAATGCAGAATGAGACATTTTTGTTGTCTGTTTGTTTGTTGGTGAGGCAATTGGGAATAAGTGACTTGCCCAGGGTCACACAGGTAGTAAGTGTTAAATATCTGAAGCCGAATTTGAACTCAGGTCCTCCAGGGCTGGTGCTCTATCCACTGCGCCACCTAACTGCCCCCAGAATGAGACAAAGTTTTGGATATTAGCAACATAAGAATTTGCTTTGCTTACCGATGAAGATACATTTTTATTATTGAGTTAAGAAAAAAGAACTCGGAGAGAAAGAATATAAATGCTTGTTAACTGGAAAAAAGTAATGAAGTTAAATAAAAACAATAGAGATGCCAAGAAATAAATCCATAGGACATCAAATTCAAGAAAAGGACTCAACAATAAAATCCATGAATCCAGATGTCTACTGACAATGACGAAACACATACATAATAAGCAGGGGGAACTAGAGACACTATCAGAAGAACACAAGTTTAATATCATACGTACATCATTGAGAATTGGAAGGATAGAATCCATGACTCAAATTGAGAAAGGGAAGGAGTGTAGAGTATCCCTGTATATTAAGAAGATATATTCATTTATGGAATTCCGGAAGCATGGTAGAAATCTTCAGGATGACTATCAATAGTGGCAGAAACAAAAAATTACCATTATCAGAATATATTACAGACTACTGGAAGAGAAAGGAAATGTAAGGAATCAAGGAAGCATATCAAAGTCTGGTATGGAGATATGCTACAGCAGTGATAGGGAAAATGTATTTATCTGAGCATCTCTTGCTACTCTATCTCTACCCAAAGCAGATCTAATAGCCATTTCTTAACCTTTCCTGATGATAATTTTATCCATTAAAAGGTGGAAGAATTAACAAGGCTGCTGTGGTGGTCTTGAATTTTACCACCAATAAGGGGTTGGTAATTGGGATGTAAACGATGTCAATATTTGAGGGACAAAAATCACTTCTTACAATATGTGATAGACAAAGAGGAAAAGTGGGCATAGTTTGACATGCCCCTAAATATTGGGAGGACAGAAGATTCAAAGGGTTGAGAAAAAGGATAGATCAGACATTGGTGACTTGAACTCTAGTCAGCCTGGGGGATATGGAAACCAGAGACAATCAATTCAAATGAAGAGAAGCAGAAATTGCCTAAAGAGACCAGTTATGACGAACAGGAACTCATTATCATCTTGATATCATTGTGGGGGGGGGAGACATGTAGAACATCGAAGAAAGGGCAGGTAACAAATAATGAATATAAAATTATCTTTTAAGTGTACTCTCAATAGTACCAATACTCAAAATAAGCTGAGATTGACAAGGAAAACAGATAAAAAAGATTTTCTTAATCTGTTGTGAAAAATAGATGAATTAAAAAAAAGGATAAAATGGCTAAATGTACTAGGCTTCCTCTCTATCTACTATACCATACTAACTCTCCATAACCCAATGCATATTAATATTATTTAAAGAAAATTGGCATTTGAACCTAGAAAAGAAAACATGATCAATATGTGTATGTGTGTTCGATATATTCTTTAAGTATTTGAGGAGCTGTCAGTAAGAAAGAAGGAAGGACTAAAATATTTTGTTATTGTTGCTGTTGTTGTTGTTATTTCAACACATGAAAGAACCAGGAACAGTAGGTAGAAATTGTAGAACATCAGATTTTAACAGGATAGAAAAGAAAAGATTAATTTTTTTGAACTATCCTAAAGTGAAATTGACTGCCTTTTCAAGAAGTATTCTAACAGAAGCTAGATGACTATTTTGGGGGTAGTGAATGACGTTTAGAGGAATTTCCTGTTGAGGTAAAAAAAAATAGGGCTAAATGCCTTTGGGGTCCTTTTTGTGATAAAGTAATGTCGATTTTCTCACAAAGTAATTTCAATTTAAAATTATTTAAATTTGAAGCATTTATTGACATTATAAGGATGATGATGATGATAGCTGACATTTATATAGCTCTTTAAATTTTACAAAGCACTTCAAAAGTATTATCTCATTTCATCCTCGCAACAACTCTGCAGGATAAGAGTTACTATTATCCCAATTTTATAGATGTGGAAACTGAGGCAGATACCATGTGGCTTTCTAATGGTCATACGGCTAATGAGTACCTGAGGCAGGATTGAAGTTTAGTTACTGTTGCATTAAAGTCCCATGCTGTATTCACTGTGCCATCCCCTGTAGTGGTTGGGAATTTTGTTTACAATACCTAGTGCTTTAGAGGGGTCTGGCTTTTCGCCAAGCTATGGAACTTTAGCTCCTTTGGCTACAATCTCTTTCTTTTCTCCATTTGCCAACTTCATATAAATAGCATCTGCTATGTATTTTTGAAAATTATAAACTATCTGTATTTTGTGCCTTATGGTATAGAGAAAGGAATAAATGTCAGAATACCTGGATTCTAACCTGAATCTGCTACAAGCCAGATATCTAATGTATAAATCATTTAACATTTTTAGTTTCTTCCAGTACAAAACAGGAATGAATGCATGAATGTTTGAGTAAATGGATGAAAAAAAATGTATTCAGTATATATTATGTGCAAACCACTATGGTAAGTGCTAGATTAAATAAGAAAAAGAAAAGACATTCCCTAATCTCTAAGCATTCATTTGCTAGGTCTTCAGTAGTTGTTATTGTTGTTTCTTGATTACCTGTAAAGTTATTAGCTTTCATTTGCTCAATTCTAATTTTTAAGGAATTATTTTCATTCAGTGAGCTTTTGTAACTCCTTTTCCATTTGGCCAATTCCACTTTTTAAGGATTTTGTTTTTCTTCAGTGAATTTTCATACCTCTTTTCCCATTTGGCCAATTCTGCTTTTTAAGGCATTCTTCTCCTCATTGGCGTTTTGGACCTCTTTTAACATTTGGCCTAGTCTGTTTTTAAGTTGTTATTTTCTTCAGTATTTTTGTGTCTCCTTTACCAAACTGTTAACTTGTTTTTCATGAATTTTTGCATCACTATCATTCTTCTTCCTCTCTTACCTGATTTTCAAAATCTTTTTTAAGCTCTTCCATGGCCTGACACCAATTCATATTTTCCTTGGAGGCTTTGGATGTAGGAGCTTTGACTTTGTTATCTTCCTCAGAGTGTGTGTTTTCCTCTTCCTTGTCACCAAAGTAGCTTTCTATTGCCAGTTTTTCTGTTGTTTGCTCATTTTCCCAGCCTATTACTTGAATTTTAACTCTTTGTTAAAGTAGGGCTCTGCTTCTAGGGTGGGAAGCACTCTTTCTCAAGATTCATTGGTTTTGTGCCTCTGTTTTCAGAGCTACTTCTAGGAACCTGTAAATTTTCAGTTCTTCCAAGATAGTATGATCTAAGGAGAGGTGTTTACTACTCTCCTGGCCTATGCTCTAGTCTATGAGTAACCACAAGCACCCTTCTCTGCTCTGGAACTGTAAGAAGGGTCCCTGTTCCTGTGGTCACAAGCTGTGGGGTGTTAGTGCTCCTCCTCAACCTGGGACTGCCACCCATGTCTGTGACCTGGATCCAAATATGGGCAAAGCAACAGAGTCCTGCCTCTGTGGTAGTTCCTTCTGACCAGTTACTCAACTCCCTTACAGTCTGTGGGCTGAGAGATCTGGAAACTGCCCATTCTGTCACTGATTCAGTTGCCCCAAGACCTTCTCCTGGTTTGTTGGGGCCTGGTCTGTGCTGGTATGGTCTGCACTGGACCTCTGTCTCCCTGGTACAACAGACCTTTCCTGCTGACCTTCCAAGTTGTCTTAGGCTGGAAAATAGCTTCACTCCATCTTTTTTCCGGGTTCTGTTGTTCTAGAATTTATTTCAAGTCAGCATTTAAAGGTATTCAGAGGGCTTTTGGGGAGAGCTCAGGGGAGTCCCTGCCTTTACTTTACCAACTTGGCTCTGCCTCCCGCTCTTATTGTTATTATAGCACATACAAAGGCAGTTGATTGGCTACATCTTCACAGGGGTTACTTCATAAGTATTGGAGCTGCGCTGGAAGCAGGGACAGGAAGGAAGATACTACCATTTCTGTGACTCTTGGCCTTAACTTTATGTCAGTGGCATTTGATATGATGTTGATGATAGTGTTGACAAGGCAGGTGGGCTTCTTCACAGTGATTATTCACCTCATTAGTGGCTATAGGTCCTGGGATGAAAGCAAGGCAGGCAGTCTGAGAGGGGCATGCCTATTCAAAGGGCTTTTAAGTTCAGTGTGCAGGGATATCTCCATTAGGGTCTGAAAGAAAGTGTTTGATGTTTGGGGAAGTGGAGTCATTGCCTGATGTCTTTCTCTTGGGGTGACTTGAAACTTTAGCCAGCAATCATAAGATGGTGTTTTGGAAGCAATAATACCTGAGATTTGGATATTGCTTTAAAGTTTGCCAAATAAGGTTAAGTAGTTCAGCCTCCATGAGCAACTTGGTCTACAAAAGAAGAATAAAAATACATACAGATGAAGATTTATGAGTACAATTTGAGCTAATTTGACCTTCACAATACTTCCAGTGAAGTGCCAGGATTATGAATATTCTACATATGAGGAAACCAAGTATCAGAGAGGTTAAGTGATTTCCCCAGGTCAGTTGGTCAGTAAATATTTATTGAGTACCTACTATTTGCAAGTCCAGTGCAAAGTGCTGGGGATTCAAAGAAACATGAAAGACAGGTCCTGCTCTCATAGAGCTCACAGTCTAGTGGGTAAGACAACATATACATGACTATGTACAAAAAGGCTATATCTAAGATAAAGAGGCAATAATTAATGGATGGAAGACACAAGAATTAAGGGGTATTGGGAAAGACTTCCTGCAGAATGTGGGATTATAGCTGAAACTTGAAGGAAGCTAGGGGAACCAGAAGGTAGAAATGGGGAGGGAGAACATTCCAAGCATGGGGGATAGTCAATGGGTATGTCTGGAGTCTAGAGAAGTGTCTGAACAGAGAGGAGGACAACATCAAGAAATCACAGAGTAGGTAGTGGGGTCAAGCATGATACAATAGAAGAAAGGTGGTGTATGAGACAGGTTATGGAAGGGAAGATTATTTCAATAGCTAAGTACAGGATGCAGGAGAGGGAAGAGAAAGATGTGACAGAGAAACCAACCAGCAGGCTATTACGTACTCCAGGTGGGAGGTGATTAGAGCCTGCGCCAGGTTTTTGACAGTGTCAGCAAAGGAAGAATGTGCAAGAGATGTCATGAGGATAAAATTAATAATCTTGGAAACATAATGGGTATGAGGAGTGAGAAAGAGAGTGAGAAGTCAAGAAATACATCTAATTTATGAGCCTGGTGACTGGGAGGATGGCGGTAATAGGTAATTTTAAAGAGGTCATACAACTACTAAATGGTAGAGGTGAAATTTGAAGACTGATCTTCCTGACTCCTAGTCCAACACTCTCAACTATGCCATGATTCCACCTCTAGAAGAGGTGGTCTGGGTTTGAATTTGGAATCCCTCACTAGAGTAATCTTGAAAAAGCCATTTATCTCTTCTGGGACATTACTTTCTCAATTGCAAAATAAGGGATTGAACCAGATGGTTTCTAAGTGCCCTATTAGCTCTATGTCTATAATTCTCTGATACATTTCTGAGCTTAGCTTTCCCATGGGATTGATGTGAGCATCCAATGAAAGACATATAAATCATTCTATTAACCTAAAGCATTACTTCAGTGATGCAAATTCAGATAATTTTGAGCAAGTCTGTTAAATACCAAGTGATTTAAGACAAAGAGTAAATGAAAATTAAGTGCTAGAGATAAAATTATTAATATTTGGAATACTATTCAAAAAGGGAATGGAATCTTTAACCCAATTTACCTAGATTGCTTACATTAAATGTAGATGAATGGTAATGAAGGTAAGAAATAAAAATAGAGGGGGAAAGGGAAAATGAGAAAAGAAAAGTTAAAAGAAGAGAAACAGAAAAGAAGAGCCTCTACTTGACCAATAACTGAACTTTTCATGAATAGAAATACTTAAGTTTGAAAATTGTATCAACAAATCTTGATCCAACTGTTTTTGTCTGTCTGTTTTATAACCCAAGCCACTCACTTATGGTGCATGAACTGACCTTATTGAGCAAGTTTTCAACAATATCACCTTGTAACACTTTGAGCCAGTCCCTTTGGTAAGTGTGTTCCATGTCAGAATAACTTTTCTTTTTTTGACTTGCATTCAAAAAAGTTCCATTTGTGTTTTTTTTTCAATTTCAGACTAAAAATGGCATATACTGTGTTTTGTGTACTTGTCCCAAAGATCTTTGCAGGGTTGTGAGTGACTAAATTTCTTTTAAGTTTTAATGTTAATGATATACAATCTTACCACCCATTCTTTACTCACAGTTTTTCAAGGATTGAAGCCAAATCGACATTGACCTGCAATATTAACCGTTTTCTGTCTCTTTGGTTAGCAGATCTTTGGGGAAGAAAGGCTGTCCTCCCTGACATGCACCACTCTTTACAGAATAACAAAGTTAAAATATGTCACTGACTATCATGAGGGAGAATTTTCTTCCTCATTACAATGAGTTGGAACCCCAGGAAAGGCAAACATGCTGTCAGGTTTTCTTTGGCTGATGGATTACTAATATTGCTTTAGCCTTGATGAGGGATGTAATTTTCTTTAATTTATGGATTCCAGGAAATTAGCTGAGACAGCAGATAAACTTGATCCTAAAGGATAACTTTGTGACTTGGGAAGCTAACATTTTCCTGAACCAGATATTTTGCCATTTAAAGAAACAAATATAATATTCATCAGGTTCTAAGCAGAGGAATGTTCGACAAAAACACACAAATAATGCCTCAAAATGAATATTCTTGATTTGTAGTGTGTTAAGAAAAAAAGAATAATAACATAAAAATGAAAGCACCATGTTAACTGTATGTGGCAAGTGATTCTTCTTAACCACACCTGGTTTCACAATTTTCTTACTCTTTTTAATAGCAATTTTTGAAGATAAGTTCAAGATTTTCTTAGGGATTTAAAGTCTCCTTAGAGATTCCTATATTCCATGGGTCTTTTTCTGCTGCATCATCACCACCCCTTCCCATTCCAAATCTCCCCTGGCCCTTATTCTTTCTTCTTCCTAATTCCATTGCCTATTTTCCTTCTACTACAACTCCCATGCTCCTAATAGCCACTGCCCCCTCATCACTAAAGCAAACCTTGCCATTAAAATTGGTCTGTGATTCCTGTCTGGACATGTTGAAGCCTGTTAGTTGAAAAAGAGTGATTTTCTGCAATCGTCCACATGAATTGCATGAACTGAGAATTTAGATTAAAGCATTTTGGATAAAAAATGAATATAAATAACTTGATTTTATATAATGTGCTTGAAGTTCAAGTTTTAGCTTGCATGCATATGCTTTCAAAGTTCCAAATTCATTATGGAGGCAAAGAATTGGAAATTGCACATCAGTTGGTGAATGGCTAAACAAGTTGTGGTATATGAATGTAATGGAATGCTACTATTCCATAAGAAATTATGAGCAAGCAGATTTCAGAAAAACCTGAAAAGACTTACATGAATTGATGCTGAGTGAAGTGAGTAGAAACAGGAGAACATCATACTCAGTAACAGCAACATAGTGTGATTGATGACCTTTGATAGACTTAGCTCTTCTCAGCAATGCAATGATCTAAGATAATTCCAAAAGACTCGTATTGGAAAATCCTATCCATATCCAGAGAAAAAGCTATGGAGTCTGAATGCAGATTGAAGCATACTATTTTCTCTCTTTCATTTCTTTTCTCGTGGTTTTTCACTTTGGTTTAGATTCTTCTTTACAACATGACTAATGTGTAAATATGTTTAATATGATTGCAAATATATAGCCTATATTAGGTTGCATCATGCCTTGGTGAGGGGGGAGGGAAGGGAAGGGAAAATTTTAGAACTCAAAATCTTATAAAAGTGAATGTGGAAAACAAAAAAAAAGTTAAATTAATTAAAAAAAAACAAAGTTCCAAATTCAGTTCCAAATGGATTGCATTAACAGTGGATAAAATATGAGAGAAAAACCTGGCTATAGTTGACAAAAAAAAAAAGCCACAAGAATCACAAGTGTCATTAAGATAGGCAACTATTTTAGGTACCTCATAGCTTTCTAAGCTATATGTTTAGAGATCATCTAATGTGTTAGCCTGATATTATTTATTAGATTATAATTCTAGAACTAAAAAAAAAGATTAGTACACTGTGTACTAACATCTCTGGAAGTCATATTCTCTTGGAATTTGGCTTGAAAAATCCCCAACTTTTCCCCAGCACAAATGTTGGCCAGTCTGCTTATTATTCTCTCTGAACTGAAATGATAAATAGTTGAACAAAAGAGAGTGCAACAGCAAACATATAACTGTGACACACCTTGATTCATAATTTGAGTCTGAGGTCATGCTCCTTAAATCCAGGCTCCAATGTTGATGGGGGCACAAACTAATTAACACACCCATCCCTTTATGGCACTTGAATTGCTTGGTAATAGAGACTGTATCATATGATCCAAGAGATGAAAATCTTTCCCCAAAAATGTACACTCCCTAGATGCCTAATTAAGTCATTTAAAAACATCAATAAAGCTTAATTAGTTATTTAGGGAGTATACAAATTTCACTGGCACATGAAGCATGCTGGGTTATGTTGCATAAAGATTAAGAAAGGTGACGAAAGGTGACCCTTGCCTTTGCCTTCCTGAAATATCTTAGACTTTTTATAGGCAGAACTGACAACTGAGAGCTTTTAGATTGTTGCAGTTTAGCCTAGAATCTAGGAATCAACAAAGCAAAAGGAAATTATAAAGTGTCTTTTATGTGCCATGAAGTGTGCTAGCCACTCACTGGAGGTACAAATACAAAAAAATGAAATAATCCCTATCGTGTAGTGACCGTCATTAGAATGGTCATACTTTTTAAAAAAAATTATTAATTTATTTTGATTTATCAACAATCACTTCCATATGCTTTTGAGTTTAAAATTTTTCTCCCCTTTCCTCCCCTCCACCCTCCACAAGACAGCACACAATCTGATATAGGCTATACTTATACATTCCTATTAAACAATTTTCACATTAGTGGTGTTGTAAGTAAGAATTAGAACCAATAGAAGGAACCACCAGAAAAAGGAAGCAAAACTCAACAGAAGATAAAAAAATAGCAGTTCAACTTCCATAGTTCTTTCTTTGGATGTGGATAGCATTTTCCAGCAAGAGGCCTTTGGAGATGTCTTAGATCTTTGTATTGGTGGGAAGTCATCGCACAATGTGGCTGTTTTTGTGTACATCATTCTCTTGGTTCTGCTCACTTCACTCAGCATCAGAAGAACGGTCATACTTTTAGACCACAATATTCTCTCATTCCCATTCAGGGCACAGTGATATAACTTCCAAAGCTACATGATGGAGTTTTCTTTTTTTTTTTCTAAGTGAAAACAACTGTATACTAGCAGGTACTTAGAGGTGAATGAACTGGATTCTCTCACTTTTGCATTAATACAAAGATATCTTTCCTACACTAGTCAAAAGTAATTATTTGCTGTGTATGGGATGATTACACCCTAGGCCCCCCCCACCCCCTTACCCCTGCCCCAGTTGATGGACTGGTGAAGTGATTCTGAAATGGGTAGACTTTTAAAGTTCAGAAGAGAGGGTGAATGACAGCAGCTCCACTCATCTTCATGCCATAGGACTGAGAGCTGTCCTCACCAGTTAGTCTTGACCAGTTAGTCAAATCTGAAGGTGAGACTTCTAGAGCAAATAATTTCTTAAGCCAGACACTAGAAACTGATAAGTGTAGGTGAATGATATAGAGCCCAGAGGAAGGTGAAATGCCTGCTCAACAGCACCAGGGAAAGTGAAACAAAGACTGGCTACTTCCCCATACCCATCCATGTCTATTTTCTGCAGAAAAGACACCAGGTACCCTCTACTCTCCACACTCATCATACCCAGTCCTGAAATCACCCAACCCATGAAAGTCATTTCACTTATCTTGCTTCTGAGAGATGAGCTGAAAAGTGAAGTTACAGACTTCGCCTCTCTGCTGCCTGGAAAAGTTTGACTAGAATGTAAAGAGAGGTTAACATATGAGATATGTTCACTAGGTTGGAATGTGTCACTTTGATTTAATGCTTTTTTTTTTTTTTTGCTTAGGCAGCTGGGGTTAAGTGACTTGCCCAGGGTCACACAGCTAGTAATTGTCAAGTGTGTGGTCTGAGGCCAGATTTGAACTCAGGTCCTCCAGACTTCAGGCCCGTTGCTCTATCCACTGCACCACCTAGCTGCCCCAGATTTAATGCTTTTTAAAAAGAATTATGTTGATAGATGTGATTCAATGAAGCATATGTAAGAGATATAAAGGGAAGGGGAGTTGCTTGTGGGTAGAGGCAAATATGCCGAGTAAATCAGTTGGTAGATGCATACACGCCCAAAGACGCATCCCTAGACTCCTACATCAGGAAATACGTGGTTGACAACCAGGTACTCTGACATATTGAAGACAAGAAGACAATCTGGCTTGGCTGGTGTTCACAGTTTCCTCTTCTGTCAGGTCGTGGTCACTAGAAATAAGAATGACAAGATTTTTTTCACTTTACCTTTATCTTAGTTCAGGTTTGAAAGTGAGAATGGGATCCTAGAGAGACAGGCAGTGGCAAGTAAGAATGATTATAAACTAAAGGAGGCCTACAGGGCAATGTGGTTTAGAAATGGCTGATATTCATTTTGGTTTTTCATCCAGGCATAGCCCAAAGTATTTCTTGTTGTTGTTGTCTTTGTTTGTTTGTTTTGTTTTTGGTTGGGCAATGGGGTTAAGTGACTTGCCCAGGGTCACACAGCTAGCAAGTGTTATGTGTCTGAGGCTGAATCTGAACTCAGGTCCTCCTGAATCCAAGGCTGGTGCTCTATCCACTGCACAACTTAGCTGCTCCTAGCCCAGAGTATTTCAAGGAACTCAGGTTAATTTATTTTTCAATTTTACTGGGTTCTAGAGTCAGTTTATGATGAGCTCAGAGATATCTCAACTACCTATTATCCTTGGCTGATTGGGAATTTTTAAAAATAGATATAAACACAAAAGTTTTAGTTTTATAGTCTTGGGACAATGAAAATAATCCAGAGCTATGTCCATCTTAATGTAGCAGAAGGGAATATTAGATGCATATCATTGAGTATGTGTGTCTGTACAAGTGTGTGTATATACACACAAAACATACATATACATATGTGTATAAATACAGATATATGATGCTTTTAATATGTATACATTAAATTAATATATAGAGTATATTTATATTAATTGTGAATTTATAGTATATATGTATATGTTCTATATGTGTATAAAGCACTTTGGAAACCATAAAGTGCCAAATGAATGTGGATTATTACTGTTGGCATTATTATTATTTTTATTCCATTTTTATTGTCTTTCTGATAGAATCTAGATAGAAAGGACACTTGGACAAGTGACTAATCCTATTTTCCTGTTAAATGTTCTACAGATAATTGTGCAGGTAGAGAGAAAGAAAGCTTTTATTTTGTACCTAATTGAAGAATAGTATTGGAATATAATCTCATCTTCTGTCATCTCACTGAAAGCATCTTCAGGATAACTACAATAGAAAAAGGACAACAGGGGTGCTATGTATCTTGTTCTGTTCCCACATGGCTTTGATTCCTTCCATTAGTACTCTTTATTTGGAAAGATTTCATTCCATGGAGCTTGAGGTTGTGGGTATTTAGAATAGTGGTCTATTTGAAATATTGAAATGAAAAAAAATTGAAATTTTTTTATGGATTAGTGTATAGTGATACTCTCTGGTACTCATCAAGAAAAAGGAATTTAGTTGGGGTTCAAGTAGAAATAGTTTGAGGATAAGTCAATATCTTACTATAATTTAGAATCTTCTATTGTTCTATAGACTGCTACACATTGGGAAAGGGCTTTTTTTTTTTTTAAGACCATATAAGTGCCTTTACACAGCTTTGTCCATATCAACTCCTAGTACAATGCTTCAAACTCAGTAAATGTTTGTATTCATTTAAACAAATTCAACATATGTTTATTAACCTTCTACCATGTCCTAGGACTGTGTAAGGCACTGGGGCTACAAAAGCAAAAAAATGAGATATTCTATGCTCTCAAAGAGTGTGCATATTATTGGATGTATATAGCATTTAAAAAGAAAGCAAATGCAAAGTATAAAAGAACTAAATGCAAGAGGGAAGGGCAATAAATTTAGAATAATAGTCAGTGAAGTCCTCTGGTAAATGGTGGTAACATTTGATATGTGCTTTGGGGAAAAATACTAAGGGATCTGACAGGTGGAAGTCAGTGAAGTCCTCTGGTAAATGGTGGTAACATTCGATATGTGCTTTGGGGAAAAATACTAAGGGATCTGACAGGTGGAAGTCAGAAAAAAAAGTGTCATCTGAATATGGGGAACATACGATTTAAAGAGAGTAATGGAATATCATATATGTGGAACAGCAATATAGCTTATAGATTTAATAGAATGTGTGAGGGCACAAGAAGGAGAGTAATGTGAGATAGAACTAAGGAAGATTGGAATAAAATTTTGAGGGCTTTCAATTCGAGGCTTTGAAGACAGAGAAGAGGGAAATGGAGACAGAGACATATGCACCGAGGTGGGGGGAGGGTGGAAGGGACAGAGGGAGAGAGAAACAGAGACAGAGACAGAGAGAGAAGAGTGATAGAGGAAGAGAAGGGAAGAGAAAAATGGGGCAAGATATTTGAGGTGAGAAATAGAATCAGGAGTATAAGTCGAGGGTATTGGTCTTGCAAGAGAAAGGGAGATAATTTCACCAAAGACTGGAGAAAAGAAGAGAAATGGCCATAAGAAAGGAGAATTTTGAGGTCTGCAGTGAAGGAGAGATGAAAAACCTATATTTCCTTAGCAAAATAGGAGGACATGGGGAATTTTAAGAGGCCTGAAGAGTAAAGACAAAGTTCAGAGTAGTCACTGTGGTGACTGTAGTCATTCAGGAAGAAATAAAAACATTTCTATGCAACAACGTTGGCCCAGTAGAGACAGGATTTGACACATTTTAATTTACCACGGCTGAGTGACCTCTTCTGCCAGAACTGAGTAACTCTCACGTAGGAATAAAAAAAAGTGAATGGTGGGGGTAAACCTAGATTGGTGTTTGGAAAGGTGTGGCTGGTAATGGGATAATGGGTGAAAGAGGTTCAAGAGTATGAAACTAAAATGAAGTGGTCCTATGTGGTTAAAAACTGTGGAAGGATTAAAGAGAGGGTAGGACATGCAATGGATTGCTAGAATAGGGAGATGTGGATGCACTATTGGTCATGATGATGAAGAATAGGTCTTGGGAAAGTGAGGAAGAAAGAGAAATAGAAGAATAGCAGATCACTACTGAAGATAAGAATTTGGAAGTTCAAGATCCTGGAGGAAGAAAATTATGGGTGACAGTGAGATGAAGGACTTGAACATCTTTATTTGTGTGGATGAGGTGCAGTTAAAAATGATGGTCAAGGGAAATGAGGAGGTTGAAACTGGAAGGGCATTGTATTAGAGTATACATTGACATACATGCTGAGGTCCCCACTTATGAGGTCATGAGATAGAATAGAACAGGAAAAAAAAAACTATAGCTGATGCTGGTATCTTTAAAGGAAGAGGAGGAAATGACCCGGAGGCTGATAGATGTCTGTGGCAGTGATTTGGTTGGCATGCTGAATATGGATATAGTGTAGTTTAATATGGGGTTATCATTGTGATATGACAGCCCCCCCCAAAAAAAAACAAACTTGGGCTGCATTAAGAGAGGCAGGAATAGAGAGAGCATAGGCTCTCAGTGCTTTGCCCTCATTAAAACTCACCTGCAGTATTATATTCTGTCCCCAAAAACAGAGTTAAAGAAAGACATTAATAAGATAGAGAATATGCAGAGAGGATCTCTCTGGGTGTAGGATGTCTTGGGTATAGGACATTTCCAAGCAGAAGCTGGATGACTAGTTGTCTTATGTGAGATGGTGGAGATTCCTTTTGGTTATGGACTAGACTAGATGATGAGGTCCCTTACAACTCATATTCTGTGCTTCTGCTGGATGATAGTGGCAAAAGGATTGTTAATAACTATTGACAATCATAGCTAGCTTTTATAGCACCTTTTAAGGTGTGAAAAGCACTTTATGAATATTATCTCATTTGATCCTCACAACAATCCTTGGAGGCAGGTGCTATTATTACCATATTTTAATGAAGGGGGAACTGAAACCAACAGAAGTTATGATTTGCCCAGCTAGTAAGTGCTTGAAGCTGAATTTGGACTCAAATCTTGCTGTTTCTAGTTCTAGTATTCTATCCACTGTACTACCTAGCTGACTCATAATAGGTGATTTGGAAGTGGGAATGAGCAGAGAGTATGCCTCCTTCTGCTGCTCCAGTGCTTCAGTTCCATAAGAGTGTAAGCAGCCTTGAAACTAGAGGGTAAACGGGAATGTCTTCTGAGAAGAGTCAAGTTTCCATTTCTGGAGGAAATGCAGAGTATGAGATAAAGGAATTTGGGATACAGGAGAGTTTTAGGGAAGAGGAAAAGAAGATATTATCTTGGTAGATTTTGAGTTTAGGTCACAGGGATGAGGTCAGTCATAGTTGAGAATTATCTAACCACAGCATAACAAATGAGCAGAATAGTCTTTCAATGCTTTCTACTTCATCTGGCTCTTAGCGGCCCAAGGTGCCTTGTAGTGCATATACTCATATAAATAGCACAATTAATAATCATGATATTAAATATTATCATTATTATGATTAGATCCCGGGAGGAGGCACTGAACTCAAGCTCTGTGCTTTCACTAAGCTCACCCCAACAAGACCCAGGTACACCTAATAGAAAATAATAGGTCCCAGCCCAGGACTCACTTGCTCATTGTTTGGGTTTTGATAGCTCCAAGTGAGTACAAATACCAATTGTTTCCATTCTGGCAGGAAACTCTGAGGGTTTTCCCCTTACATATTGATTCTTTTGGGAAATCAAACTAGGCCGTCCTGTGCTTCAGTTCTTACCATTGCTGAATGGGCATTGCCTCAGACAAACTAAGACTTAGGAAAGATCCTTAGCTTCGAAAGGCCAGGATCTCCCACTGCATCCTGGACCATCTCTAGTTGTTCAGACCTATGTCTGACCACCAGTCTCTTATGACTCTGGAGGAGAGATAACTTTGCACAGCCCTGCCTCACTTAAACCTAATTCACTTGCAAGTCAAAACAGCACCCTCCCAATGTTATTGTTCCTCTTAAAGAATGAAAGAGGAAAAGCAACAACCTTGCAAGTGCATCAAGAATTCATTTGCAAACAGCTAAGCTCCCAGAAGTAACTGCCTCCCCCCATGGACACACACACACACACACTTTGTTTTGCTATAACTTGGGATCTGTAATGATTTTGATTTCCATTCAGAGACAGCCTTCTCTTGTCCTGGGTGCCTCAAAAGTTAAGGCCAAGAAGAATCCTATTAATTAGTGTCCCCAAGGGCCTCTGTAGAAAGACTGAAAATTTGGTTAATGTTCTCTATTGCTGCTGAATCCCACTAGAGGACTTTTTCTCTACTGATTTCCCACATCTCAGGATCTTGTTGCCAGTTTCTAGCCCCAGAGGCATAGGCCCTCATCCATGGTGCTGGTAAATTGGACCACTAAAGCAGGTGAATCATCCAACTCATGTTCTGGCTGAGCTTGAATCTTTGTTGTAAAACATCAGATGTGTGTTGCAAGCATATATGTAGAATTTCAGGCGCATTAGCATTTATTCAGTCAATGAAAAAGCAGCAAGAATTTACTAAGTGCCCATTATCGTCCTGGCCCTGTACATGGTGCTGAATATACAAATATAATGAATGAAATAATCCTTACTCTCAAGGAGATCATGATATTTCACAACAATAACAACAACAACAACAACAACAAAATACTAGTATTGCTAGTATATAAAATATGCAAGTATTTCAAATACTTGGCAATAGTAGTATAAATTACACAGTGTTTGCTAATTAAAAATAACTAATAAGTATATAGCACTTAAAGTTTGATAGGCACTTTGCAGATATTATCTCACTTGATTCTGTGCAATAGTCATCATCACAGATATTATTTTCAACATTTTTTAGATAAGGAACCTGAGATTTAAAAGGATGTGAAGGAAACAACACTCACTGGCTATAGATTCAGAGGGATTTGAATTCTAATCCACATCTGACATACTCTATTCATGGGACCCAGGGCACGTTACTCAATATCCTTGGACTTCAAAATCCTCACTGGCTAAATGAAAAGGTGGATCTAGATCATCTCGGAGTTTCCTTCCCATGTTGTCTATGATCCCTGATCGTATGGCTTTTCCTATGCCAACAAAGCCAGTAAGTACAAAATACAAGGTTCAAAAACTGTCTCTAAGACTAGCTCTTTTCCTTCTACGCACCAGACTACCATTGATATAAATTTGTCAAGCCCTCCACATTGACATATACATAAACAATTCTAAAACAAAATAGTCCATCTTGCTATGTCATTGAGATGAATGAATCAAATACTCCCATTTTTTTTTAGAGGGAGCTAAGTTAAAAAAATAAAAATAAATAAATAAAAATATGCAAGTGGTACTTGAATGACATCCTGCAATGGCAACGGAAAATATCCCAGTCGAAAACTACAACCCAAAACAGAAAGAAGCACTCGTAGAAAAGACATTGAGAATAAATAGTTGAACATTAGACCAGCCAAAGTGAAAGGGGAAGTGATGCCTTGAACGGAGTTTAGAAATAGATACAAACAATGTAAAATAAAGAGATGACACCTGTATGAAAGCAAAGTATCCAAGTAGATGAAAGTGCTACACAATGGGAAACAAATTAAAAGTCACTCAGTATAAAGGGTGCTGGGATGCAATAAGTATGTAATACAAGTAGATGAAAGTGCTACACAATGGGAAACAAATTAAAAGTCACTCAGTATAAAGGGTGCTGGGATGCAATAAGTATGCAATAGGATTTTGGAAATTGTTACAATGGAAAATGATCAGGAAACACTGTGTGGGTGGGTGTTGCAATGTGGAAAGAATATGTAACCAGAATTGTAACCATGTAATCAGAAAGCTTGGAGGCCAGCATGGGACCTAGAAAACAGAGGCTTTACAAAAAGACAATCCCATGTTAGTGGAGAGGGCTCTGTCGGGGTCACTCTGTGAGAAAAGGGTGCCAGGTTTAGTTTATACACACACTATTGACAATATTCTTGGGGTAGAAGATGGTGGCTGAACCAAGGTAAGCCATTTAAAACTAGATAGATGGTCTCATTTGCTATGCCATCTAGACTTGAGAGTGGACAATCATAACTGGAGGTTTGCAGTTTTAACAGCCTTTCCCCCACCTTCTAAAGGATAGCAGACCAAATAGACTTCTGGCAGGATACAACAATCAGGGATATTTACCCTCCAAGTCTTTGTTATGATATATTCAAACGGAAACTGAAATACCTGCCATTATTAAGTGACCTCTGATGATCAATGGACAGCTAGATAATGCAATGGATAGAGCGGGGGCCAGAAGTCAGGAAGACTTGAGTTCAAATCCAGCCTCAGATACTTGCCAGCTGTGTGACCTTGCAGTTTGCCTGTTTGTTCATCTGCAAAATGAGCTAGAGAAAGAAATGGCAAACCACTACAGTATCTTTGCCAAGAAAATCCCAAATGGGGTCATGAAGAGTTAAACATGACTGAAATGACTTGAAAAAGAGCAATCTTGAATGGGTACAAAAAAGCATAGGTAGTTTTTAGTTATGGAGTCAGAATTTAAGGTGTAGGTCTCTAAAGTTAGGAGGTAAGCAGTCAAATTGAAAGAGAGAAGAAAAACAGAAAGCATTTTTGTTTTGTTTTGTATTTTTGCTTTTGATAATGATGCTAATAAATTATTTAATAATTCACAAACATGTCATCACTTCATAGATTTAGGGAGTGGGAAACAATTTGGTATACTTCTTAGAGAGATCGGGATGACCTTCGTTCATGTCTTGCTTCTAACTCATCCTGGCTGTGTGACTCTGAGCAAGTAATTTAATTTCTTAGTTCCCCCAGGAAGCTCTCTAAGTCTGAACTGATAGGGAGTTTTCCTCACTGGAGTGCCCTTTGCCAGTGAAATCACAAGACTAGTTAAAAACAAACAAAAATGTTTACAGACCTCCTTCCCCTTTTTCCTGCAATATCCCTGAGAGGTGGGCAATAAAAGAATGATTATTCCTGTACTGAGATCCAAATAACTTTGTGGCTTGTGCAAATTCACTTAGCTACTAAGTGCTAGAGGAAAGAATTGAAACCTAGTTCTTCTGACCTCAAGATGAACACCTTTACAACTATGCCTGACTTTATACATTGGGCTAAGTTCAAAGGCAGTAAATATACTTTGGATTTTTCTCCCGATTATTTATGCTTTGTAACTGATAACTGGCACTTAGAGATGTCCAAAATAACTTAACTGCCTTTACTATTAATCAAGAAAGAAGTTTTTAGAACTGCAATGCCCAGGTCTCAACAATCTATTCTTTGCTTCAAGTCCCCATTAAAGAAGATTCTTAACAATTAAGTAGAGGTTTGGCTCTCTGTCTTAATTTATTTATTTTATGATCTTAAAAGAAAGAAAATGGACTTTAAAAAAAGATGCACTGGAGAAGAAAGGAAGGAGAAATCATGGAAGAACTTATTTTCTCAAATAATCAGAGTGTTCATGTAGAAGTCTATATAAGTAAGGAAAGGGTGGGGGGATCTACTGTCATTTGAAGGTCACTTCCATATGAACTGATAAAAGGAAGATACAGAGCATACATACACCACATACACACACACACAAAATTTGGGATAGAAACATGTATCTCAACAGAGAAAGAGGTGTAAATAGGGAAAGAAAAAGGAGAGGAGATTCCAGGAGGGAATAATTATCAGCAAAACCTCTTAATTTTTTTATATCTCATTGGCTTTGCCGATTATACATACCTACTTCTCAAAAAGGTGACACCTTAAATGGGTAAGGTTTTAGCCAACACCTAGTTGATTTTCCTTTTTGAAACTTAGTTTCCCTGTACAGGAGTCTGTTTTGAAAGGATGCTGTAATGGTTTTACCCATTCAACAAACATGTAGTAAACGTTTGTACAACAAGCCAAGCACTGGGCCAGGTGCTAGAGATACCAGAAGGACAAGGAAACAGTCCCTGCCCTCCAGAACCTTGCTTTTGACCAGGGGAGCACAGCTTGAAAACAAATGATTACACTGCAATTTAAGGACAGAAAGAATCAGATAACAGCTGTTTTTTTTTTTCCACTGAAAAAGAAAAATAAGATTCTGATGTAAAGTCTCATATTCTTCTAGTAGATTAGATTAAATTGGGTTGTCTCTGAGATTTCAAGATCATTTCTTTGCCAGAATCTAAACATTAGGGAACCTTTAAATTCCTTTCTACCTTCTGAAGTCACCAGAATTAAAATGTCTACAAGATATTGTTGCACTAATTACTTATGCGTTATGGATCTCTGAGGAAGAAAAAAAAACGTACTTGGGGTTTTTAACCTGGAGTGACTATTCCCACTCTGACTAGTCAAGCATATTTTTATGAATTTTAAATCAATTTTTAAAACAAAAAATTCTAAGTATAATAGATTGAAAACTAGGAGTCATTAATCTACCTACTGGGTCCAATACACATTTTAGAGATGAGGAACTGAGACCAAGTGATACCAAGTGACTTGCTTATGATCATACATAACCCACTAAGTATATGGGGCAAGATTTGAACTCAGGCCTTCCTGATGTCAAGACCAACCTTCTAGCTATTATTTTATATTGACTATTTTTATGATTCTCCTTGCTAAAGAGTTGTATTATTATTTCCTTTATACCATCATTTACCTCGCATACACAATTACAAAAAAAATCCTACTATACTTAGAATTTGGCTATAGGGCTGGGAGTTAAAGAGAGGCTTATAAAATACAAATAAGAGGAGCTTGGTATAGTTAATAGTGGCCTGGGCAAAATACTGGAATTGGAGAAGGCTTCAAATCATGGGTAAATTTGAAATATCTCTCTGAGTCCATTTCCTCTCCCTTTAAATTAGCATAATAGTAATTGTAGTGCTTACCTTACAGTATTGTTATGAGGATTAAATGAAATGAAGCAAGTAGATACTCTCCAAAATTGAAAGCACTATATAAATGTGAGTTATTAAAAAGAAAAACAACACGTATGTGTTGTAACAATTTCAAATCCTTTCAAATGTTCTTAATCTGAAAAGGGCCTTCTGCAGCCCTCTGTATTATAGAGAGGGAAATCAAGGCAGAGAACGAGAAAGTGATCTGTGTCCAAGGTTTCACAGATAGTAGATAGACCCATTATTTAAACAAGGCAATACACTCCAAAGACAGTAGGGACTGTTTTTTGTTGCACCACACACTGTTTTGATGATTAAAAAGTATAAATGTAAGCATGCACACACACACACACACATACACGTGAGAACATATATTCAGAGCCATTTTCTCTGATTGCAAATGGCTCTTCTTTTACTATGGCCTTGCTATATAATAATGACTTTTCAGTAAATGTCAAAGACTAGTTAATAATACATTTATAAGTTGAATTGTGATATATAGACATTTTTCATGATGTTACTAAATGCATCTTTACTAACAAAATGTACAATGTTGGGAAAAAAACTTTTTTGATAAAAATAAAATAATATGGGTTATCTTTGGTATGAAATTAAATGTACTTTTCCTTTTATCACTCCTACCCTAAATCAACTGAGCTTTTGAAAAAAAAAATTGTCTCCATTATTCTCAATTTCTAACTAATACCTTGGATCTTTCTGATACTTTTTAGTATTGGAAAATACATGATTCCCTGAAATATTTTTTCAACATTTGTAGCATAGAATAAAGTTCAGTCAATGATATAGGAGCATCTGTGCTCCATCTTGAGGGCCCTTCAAAGTGTTATAAAATAAATTTCCTCCTGAGTATTGTAAAATAACTTTCTTATCTCAAGTGACAACACCCCAAGGCTTCTTAGAACCTTAATTGGTGAATTTTTAAACAAGGGAGCTTGCTGTTAAGAGTTTCAGAAAATGCCAAAAGAATCATTAGCTTACCAGTGCTTGTTGGCAAACTGAGCTAATTGTAAAACTCTGGCTGACTTTAAAGGAGATCTAATATCTGTACTAATCCCAGGCATTGAGAGTCAGGCTAGCTACACTTTTGCTTTTTCTTTTAAAGTTTGACTCACACATTTACTGTACCTGTTCATCTATGACAACACAACTATATATGAGTATAAGGAATCACAAGCAGGAGATAGATAGATGTGTACATGCATGTATACGCAAACATACATATGCATATATATGGATATGCATTTATACATATATGTATATATACAATACATATATGTGTCTATAAATGAATATATGTTATATATGTGTATAAATATGTATGTATTGTATATATATGTGTGTGTGTGTGTGTGTATGTATGTGTGTGTGTGTGTGTGTGTGTGTGTGTGTATACTAGCATGGGGGCAGAACCAAATGGAAGATTAGAGGCAGCAAGCCAGCTGAACTCTCTCAACATTCCTCTCCAAAAAAAACTTTAAACTAAAGATGCAAATAAGTTTTTGGAGTAGCAGAGGCAACAAAATGTTATGGTGAGACATTTTTTCTGACCAGAGAAAATTTAGGTCATTAGGAGAGTTTTGTGACACAGGGTTGGAGGCCTGTCCATGGAATACACACATGGTGACAACAGCAGCCATGGCAGCAACAGCAGCTTCAGGAACTCTCAGAGATGGTAAGGGGATCACACAATTGGTCAGAAAGAGATTAAAGAGGGATCATTGCTGGCACTGGGTGTAGTGGGCACTGATTAGCAACTCTATTGCCCATATGCAGTTCTCAGTAACAATTCCAGGGCAAAGCAGAATACTTATGGTCAGTTTTAAACGAACAGGAAACCTGGCCACAGTTCAAGAACCAAGAGGAGTGCTAGTGCTTGTAGCTGTAGGGGAGCGGGGACCTTCCTGGGTAAAGACAGTAGCATGAAAAAGCCTGAAGCTTGAGACAGTGAGCAAAGCCCAGCTTGACCATATAGTTCAAAGTCAAGAAATAGGCTATAAAAATGAGCCAACAACAACAACAACAACAAAAAAAAAAACATGTCCACAAAAAGCTACTATGTTAGCAGAAAAAAACCAAGACACAAACTCAGAAGAAAATAACAAGAAAACAGTTACAGTGAAAGCTTCAAAGAAAAATGCTAATTGGATACAAATTAAGCAAGGATTCTTAAAAAGATTTTTAAGAGATAAGAGTGGTAGGGGAAAATTTTGGAAAACAAATGAGAGTGATGCAAGAAAATTATGAAGAGAATTAACAGTTTGGTGAAAAAGGCAGGGGGCAGAGCCAAGATGGTAGAGTAAAAGCAGTGACTTGTCGAGTTCTCCCCCAAACCCTGTAAATGGCTGTAAAAATACTTGTAAATATGGGTCTAAACAAATTCTAAAGCAGCAGAACCCACAGAAAGACAGAGTGAAACAAATTTCCAGCCCAAGACAATGTGGGTGGTTGTTCTTAAAGATATATCGCACTGGGTAGGAGAGGAACACAATTCAGTGTTGGTGCACAGGCCTCAGTGAGCCTGGAGTAGGTCTCAGAGGACTGAATCACAGGCAGTTGTGGTTGTTTCCAGACTTCTCAACCCATGAATGCCAAAGACAACTTAGAAGGTCAGTAGGAAAAGTCTGTGACTGTGGTGAGAGAGAAGCTCTTGGTCCCGGCCCCAGTCCCTGAGTACAGCCCCAGGATGGTGGCTGCCTCTAGAGCTTCTGGCCCACAGACTTCGGGGGAATTGAGTGGCAAATCAGAGGGGGTTTGCAGGGATCTCTTTGCTGGTGCAGGATTCTCTTGCTTTGCCAGTGTTTGGATCTGGGTCACAGTTCTGGGTGGTGGTCCTAGGGTGAGGAGGAGCACTGGCATGGTGGAGCTTGTAGTGGCTTTGGAGAGAGAATGCTTGTGGTCACTCATAGACCAGAGCACAGACCAAGAAAGGAATAAATACCTCACCCTTGATCATAGCACTTTGGAAGAACTGAAAATTTACAGGTCCCTACAAGTACCTCTGAAAACAATTGCACAAAACCCCTGAAGTATGGGACAATACATTCTCCACACAGGAAGCAGACCCCTAACGAAGAGTTTATAACTCAAATAATTGTCTGGGATCATGGGCAAGCAGCGCAAAAAGAGTCAAACTATAGGATCTTACTTTGCTGACAAAGAAAATCAAAACATACAAGAAGAAGAAGACAATGAAGCCAAAGATCCTACATCCAAAGCTTCCACGAAAAATATGAATTAGTCCCAGGCCATGGAAGACCTCAAAAAGGATTTTGAGAAGCAAGTAAGAGAAGTATAGTAAAAACTGAGAATGATGCAAGAAAGTCATGAAAAACAAGTCAACAGCTTGCTAAAGGAGACCGAAAAAAAAATACTGAAGAAAATAACACCTTAAAAAATAGCCTAACCCAAATGGCAAAAGAGGTCCAAAAAGTCAATGAAGAGAAGAATGCCTTCAAAATCAAAATTGGCCAAATGGAAAAGTATGTCCAAAAGCTTACTGAAGAAAATACTACCTTAAAAATTAGAAGGGAGCAATTGGAAGCTAGTGACAATGAGAAATCAAGACACTGTAAAACAAATCCAAAAGAATGAAAAAATAGAAAACAATGTGAAATATCTCATTGGAAAAACAACTGACCTGGAAAATAGATCCAGGAGAGAGAATTTTAAAATTATTGGACTATCTGAAAGCCATGATCAAAACAGGGGCCTAGACATCGCCTTTCAAGAAATTATCAAGGAAAACTGCCCTGATATTTTAGAACCAGAGGGCAAAATAGAAATTGAAAGAATCCATCAATCACCTACTGAAAGAGATCCCCAAAGGAAAACTCTTAGGAATATTGTAGCCAAATTCTAGAGTTCCCAGATCAAGGAGAAAATATTACAAACAGCCAGAAAGAAACAATTCAAGTATTGTAGAAACACAATCAGGATAACACAAGATTTAGCGACTTCTACATTAAGGGACTGCAGGGCTTGGAGTATAATATTCTGGAGAGCAAAAGAGATAGGATTACAACCAAGAATCACCCACCCAGAAAAATTGAGCATAATCCTTCAGGGGAAAAATGGGCATTCTGTGAAATAGAGGACTTTCAAGCATTCTTGATGAAAAGACCAAAGCTGAATAGAAAATTTGATTTTCAGATACAAGACTCAAGTGAAACATGAAGAGGTAAACAGGAAAGAGAAATCATAAAAGACTTATTAAGGTCGAACTGCTTACATTCCTGCAGGGAAAGATGATATTTGTAACTCATGAGTCCCTTATCAGTATTAGAGTAGTTGGAGGGAAAAATTATATGTATGTATGTATGTATGTATGTATGTATAGATAGATAGATAGATAGATAGATAGATAGATAGATAGATAGATAGATAGAT